>NC_082638.1:22020000-22312500 GCF_002263795.3 Bos taurus
TTGTTAGTGTGTGTGTGTGTTGTTCTCAGCCTTGTGCGCTGGCGACTGTGCAACCGGTTTGTGTGTATGTGCGGGACTGCTGATCTCAGGCCTGTGCCCTGGCTAGTGTGCATCCGGTTTATGTGTATCTGTGTGTGTTTTTGTGTATCCCTTTCTTAGCCCTGTGCCTGGCGACTGTGCAACAGTTGTGTGTGTGTGTGTGTGTGTGTGTGTGTGTCTGTGTGCCGGTCTCAGACATATTCCTTTGGGATTGCGCAACCAGTTTTTGTGTGTGTATGTGTGTGTGTGTGTGTTTGTGTGTTTGTGCTGTTCTCAGCCCTGTCCTTGGCAACTGTGCTGTCGTTTTATGTCTATGTGTGTGTGTGTGTGCCATTGTCAGACCTGTGCCCTGGCAACTGTGCAACCGGTTTTGTGTGTGTATGTGTGTGTGTGTGTGTTTGTGTGTGTGTGTTAGACCTGTTCTGAGCCCTGTGCCTTGGTGACTGTGCAACCATTTTATGTGTCTGTGTATGTGTGTGTGTGTGTGTGTGTGTGTGTGTGCTGTTCTCAGCCTTGTGCACTGGCGACTGTGCAACAGGTTTGTGTGTGTCTGTGTGTGTGTGAATTCTCAGCCCTGTGCTCTGGCGACTGTGAAACCGATTTGTGTGTGTGTGTGTGCTGTTCTCAGCCCTGTAGCCTGGAGATTGTGCAACCAGTTTTATGTGTGTGTGTGTGTGTGTGTGTATGTGTGTGTGTGTGTGTGCTGTTCTCAGCCCTGTGCCCTGGGGACCATGCAACTATTTTCTGTGTGAGAGTGTGTGTTTCTGTGTGTGCTGTTCTCAGGCTGCTGCCCTGGGGAATGTGAAACCGGTTTATGTATGTGTGTGTGTGTGTGTGTTCTATTCTGAGCCCTGTTCCCTCGTGACTCTGAAACCTGTTTGTGTTCATGTGTGTGTGTGTGTGTGTGTGCCATTCTCAGCCCTGGGCCCTGGCGACTGTGAAACCGGTTGCTGTGTGTGTGTATGTGCTCTTCTAAGCCCTGTGCCCTTGCGACTGTGTGCCTGGTTAGTGTCTGTGTGTTTGTGTGCATGCGGTACTCAGCTCTGTGCCCTGGCTACTGTGCAACCAGTTGTGTGTGTGTGTCTCTGGGTGTGTGTGTGCTGTTCTCAGCCCTGTGTCCTGACAACTGTGCAACAGGTTTGTGTGTGAGTGTGTGTTGTTCTCAGCCCTCTGCCCCTGCGAATATGCAACAGGTTTGTGTGTGTGTGTGTGTGTTGCCATTCACAGCCCGGTGCCCTGGCGACTATGCAACCAGTTTGTGTGTGTGTGTGTGTGTTTGTGTGTGTGCCATTCTCAGCCCTGTGCCATGGCGACTGTGAAACCAGTGTGTGTGTGTGTCTGTATGTGTGGGAGTGCTGATCTCAGCCCTGAGTGCTGGCAACTGTGAAACCGGTTTGTGTGCATGAGTGTGTGTGTGTGTGTGTGTGTGTGTGTGTGTGTGATGCTCTTCTCAGTATGGTGCTCTGGCGACTGTGAAACCGGTTTGTGTAAGTATGTTTGTGTGTCTGTGTGTTTGTCTGTGTATGTGTGACGTTCTCAGCACTGTGCCCTGGCAATTGTGCATCAGGTTTGCGTGTGTGTGTGAGTGTGTGCCGTTCTCAGGCCTGTGCCATGGCAACTGTCCAACAGGTTTGTGTGTGTGTGTGTGTGTGTGTGTGTGTGTGTGTGAATTCTCAGCCCTGTGCCCTGTTGACTGTACAACAGGTTTGTGTGTGTGTGTTAGAGTTGTTCTGAGCCCTGTGCCTGGCGACTGTGCAACCAGTGTATGTGTTTGTGTTTATGTGTGTGTATGCTGTTATCAGCCCTGTGCACTCTCGACAGTGGATCCGGATTGTGCCTATGTGTGTGTGTTTGTGTGTGCCATTCTCAGCTCTGTGCCTTCGTGACTGTGCAACCGGGGTGTGTGTGTGTGTGTGTGTGTGTCTGTGTGTGTGTGTGTTAGAGCTGTTCTGAGCCTTGTGCCTTGGCGACAGTGCAACCGGTTTATGTGTATGTGTATGTGTGTGTTGGAGTGTGTGTGTGTGCCGTTCTCAGGCCTGTGCCTGGCGACTGTGCAACTGGTGTTGTGTGAGTGTGTGTGTGCTGTTCTCAGCCCTGTGCCCTGTGACAGTGTAACCGGTTTTTGCGTGTGTGTGTGTTTTTGTGTGCCATTCTCAACACTGTGCCGTGGCGACATTGCAAATGGTTTGTGTGTGTGTTTTTCTGTGTGTATGTGTGCTGTTCTCAGCCCTGTGCCCTGATAACTGTGCAACCAGTTTGTGTGTGTGTGTGCGTTGTTCTCAGCCCTTTGCCCGGATGAATGTGCCACGGGTTTGTGTGAGTGTGTGTGTGTGTGTGTGTGTGTGTGTGTTTGCCGTTCTCAGCCCTGTGCCTGGTGACTGTGCAACCGGTGTGTGTGTGTGTGTGTGCTGTTCTCAGCCCTGTACCCTGGCGACTGTGAAACCAGTGTGTGTGTGTGTCTGTATGTGTGGGAGTGCTGATCTCAGCCCTGAGTGCTGGCAACTTTGAAACCGGTTTGTGTGCGTGTGTGTGTGTGTGTGTGTGTGTGTGTGTGTGTGTGTGATGCTCTTCTCAGTACGGTGCTCTGGCGACTGTGAAACCGGTTTGTGTAAGTATGTTTGTGTGTCTGTGTGTTTGTCTGTGTATGTGTGACGTTCTCAGCACTGTGCCCTGGCAATTGTGCATCAGGTTTGTGTGTGTGTGTGAGTGTGTGACGTTCTCAGCACTGTGCCCTGGCATTTGTGCATCAGGTTTGTGTGTGTGTGTGTGAGTGTGTGCTGTTCTCAGGCCTGTGCCCTGGCAACTGTGCAAGAGGTGTGTGTGTGTGTGTGTGTGTGTGTGTGTGTGAATTCTCAGCCCTGGGCCCTGAAGACTGTACAACCGGTTTGTGTCTGTGTGTGTAAGGGGATGTGTGCTGTTCTCAGCCCTGTGCACTGGCGCCTGTGCAACCTGTTTGTGTGTGTGTGTATGTATGTGTGGGAGTGCTGATCTGAGCCCTGTGCTCTGGAGACAGTGAAACCGGTTTGTGTGTGTGTGTTGTTCTCAGCCCTTTGCCCTGGTAAATGTACAACAGGTTTGTGTGTGTGTGTCTGTGTGTGTGCCATTCTCAGCCCTGTGCCCTGGCGACTGTGCAACCGGTTTGTTCGTGTGTGTGTGTGTGTGTGAGCGTGTGTGTGTGCCATTCTAAGTTCTGTGTCCTGGTGACTGTGCAACCCGTTTGTGTGTGTGTGTGTGTGTGAGTGTATGTGTTTGCCGTTCTCAGGCCTGTGCTTGGCGACTGTGCAACCAGTGTGTGTCTGTGTGTGTGTGTGCTGTTCTCAGCCCTGTGCCCTGGTGACTGTGCAACCGGTTTGTGTGTGTGTGTGTATGTGTGGGAGTGCTGATCTCATCCCTCTGCTCTGGCGACTGAGAAACCAGTTAGTGTGTGTGTGTGCTTGTGCTGTATATAGCCCTGTGCCCTGGCAATTGTGCAACCAGTTTGTGTCTGTGTGTGTGTGTGCTGTTCTCAGCCCTGTGCCCTGGCGACTGTGCGACTAATTTGTGTGTGTGTGCGTGCTGTTCTCAGGCTTCTGCCGTGGGGACTGTGAAACCGTGTTATGTATGTTTGTGTGTGTCTTCTATTCTCAGCCCTGTACCCTGGCGACTCAGAAACCAGTTTGTTTTCATGTGTGTGTCTGTGTGTCTGAGTGTGTGCGTGTGCTCTTCTAAGCCCTGTGCCCTCGCGACTGTGCACCTGGTTTGTGTCTGTGTGTTTGCGTGTGTGCCATTCTCAGCTCTGTGCCCTGGCTACTGTGCAACCAGTTGTGTGTGTGTGTATGTATGTGTGCTGTTCTCAGCCCAGTACCCTTACAACTGTGCAACCGGTTTTTGGGTGTGTGTGTGTGTATGTGTGTGTGTGTGTGTGTGCTCTTCTAAGTCCCGTGCCCTTGCGACTGTGCACCTGGTTTGTGTCTGTGTGTTTGTGTGTGTGCTGTTCTCTGCCTGGTTGCCTGGCTACTGTGCAGCCTGTTTGTGTGTGTGTGTATGTATGTGTGGGAGTGCTGATCTGAGCCCTGTGCTCTGGAGACAGTGAAACAGGTTTGTGTGTGTGTGTGTTGTTGTCAGCCCTTTGCCCTGGTGAATGTACAACAGGTTTGTTTGTGTGTGTCTGTGTGTGTGCCATTCTCAGCCCTGTGCCCTGGCGACTGTGCAACCGGTTTGTTCGTGTGTATTTGTGTGTGTGTGTGAGCGTGTGTGTGTGCCATTCTAAGTTCTGTGTCCTGGTGACTGTGCAACCCGTTTGTGTGTGTTGTGTGTGAGTGTATGTGTTTGCCGTTCTCAGGCCTGTGCTTGGCGACTGTGCAACCAGTGTGTGTCTGTGTGTGTGTGTGCTGTTCTCAGCCCTGTGCCCTGGTGACTGTGCAACCGGTTTGTGTGTGTGTGTGTATGTGTGGGAGTGCTGATCTCATCCCTCTGCTCTGGCGACTGAGAAACCAGTTTGTGTGTGTGTGTGTGTGTGTGTGCTGCACATAGCCCTGGTGACTGTGCGACTAATTTGTGTGTGTGTGCGTGCTGTTCTCAGGCTTCTGCCGTGGGGAATGTGAAACCGTTTTATGTATGTTTGTGTGTTCTATTCTCAGCCCTGTACCCTGGCGACTCAGAAACCAGTTTGTTTTCATGTGTGTGTGTCTGTGTGTCTGTGTTTGTGCGTGTGCTCTTCTAAGCCCTGTGCCCTTGAGACTGTGCAAGTGGTTTGTGTCTGTGTGTTTGTGTGTGTGGCATTCTCAGCTCTGTGCACTGGCTACTGTGCAACCAGTTGTGTGTGTGTGTATGTATGTGTGCTGTTCTCAGCCCAGTACCCTACCAACTGTGCAACCGGTTTTTGGGTGTGTGTGTGTATGTGTGTGTGTGTTTGCTCTTTTAAGTCCCGTGCCCTTGCGACTGTGCACCTGGTTTGTGTCTGTGTGTTTGTGTGTGTGCTGTTCTCTGCCTGGTGCCCTGGCTACCGTGCAACCAGTTTGTGTGTGTGTGTGTGTCTATGTGTGTGTGTGTGCTGTTCTCAGCCCTGTGTCCTGACAACTGTGCAACAGGTTTGTGTGTGAGTGTGTGTTGTTCTCAGCCCTCTGCCCTTGCGAATATGCAACAGGTTTGTGTGTGTGTGTGTGTGTGTGTGAGTGTGTGTGTGTGTGTGTTGGCATTCACAGCCCGGTGCCCTGGCGACTGTGCAACCAGTTTGTGTGGTTGTGTGTGTTTGTGTGCTGTTCTCAGCCCTATACCCTGGAGATTCTGAAACAGGGGTGTGTGTGTGTGTTTGTGTGTGTGTGTCGTTCTCAACCCTGTGTCTTGGCAACTGTGCAACAGGTTTGTGTGGTTGTGTGTGTGTGTGTGCTGTTCTCAGTTCTGTGCCCTGGCTACTGTGCAACCAGTTGTGTGTGTGTGTATGTATGTGTGCTGTTCTCAGCCCAGTACCCTTACAACTGTGCAACCGGTTTTTGGGTGTGTGTGTGTATGTGTGTGTGTGTGCTCTTCTAAATCCCGTGCCCTTGCGACTGTGCACCTGGTATATGTCTGTGTGTTTGTGTGTGTGCTGTTCTCTGTCTGGAGCCCTGGCTACTGTGCAACCAGTTTGTGTGTGTGTGTCTATGTGTGTGTGTGTGCTGTTCTCAGCCCTATGCCCTGACAACTGTGGAACAGGTTTGTGTGTGAGTGTGTGTTGTTCTCAGCCCTCTGCCCTTGCGAATATGCAACAGGTTTGTGTGTGTGTGTGTGTGTTGCCATTCACAGCCCGGTGCCCTGGCGACTGTGCAACCAGTTTGTGTGGTTGTGTGTGTTTGTGTGCTGTTCTCAGCCCTATACCCTGGAGATTCTGAAACAGGGGTGTGTGTGTGTGTTTGTGTGTGTGTGTCGTTCTCAACCCTGTGTCTTGGCAACTGTGCAACAGGTTTGTGTGGTTGTGTGTGTGTGTGTGCTGTTCTCAGTTCTGTGCCCTGGCTACTGTGCAACCAGTTGTGTGTGTGTGTATGTATGTGTGCTGTTCTCAGCCCAGTACCCTTACAACTGTGCAACCGGTTTTTGGGTGTGTGTGTGTATGTGTGTGTGTGTGCTCTTCTAAATCCCGTGCCCTTGCGACTGTGCACCTGGTATATGTCTGTGTGTTTGTGTGTGTGCTGTTCTCTGTCTGGAGCCCTGGCTACTGTGCAACCAGTTTGTGTGTGTGTGTCTATGTGTGTGTGTGTGCTGTTCTCAGCCCTATGCCCTGACAACTGTGGAACAGGTTTGTGTGTGAGTGTGTGTTGTTCTCAGCCCTCTGCCCTTGCGAATATGCAACAGGTTTGTGTGTGTGTGTGTGTGTTGCCATTCACAGCCCGGTGCCCTGGTGACTGTGCAACCAGTTTGTGTGTCTGTGTGTTTGTGTGCTGTTCTCAGCCCTGTACCCTGGAGATTCTGAAACAGGGGTGTGTGTGTGTGTGTGTGTGTGTGTGCCATTCTCAACCCTGTGTCCTGGCAACTGTGCAACGGGTTTGTGTGGTTGTGTGTGTGTGTGTGCTGTTCTCAGCCCTGTGCCCTGGTGACTGTGAAACCAGTGTGTATGTGTGTCTGTATGTGTGGGAGTGCTGAACTCAGTCCTGTGCCCAGGAGACTGTGCAACCAGTTTGTGTGTGTGTGTGTGTGTGTGTGTGTGTGCTGTTCTCAGCCCTGTCGCCAGGCGACTGTGCAACGAGTTTGTGTGGTTGTGTGTGTGTGTTCTATTCTCAGCCCTGTGTCCTGGAGACTGTGCAACCAGTTTTTGTGTGTGTGTGTGCCATTCTCATCCATGTGCCCTGGCAAATATGCAATCAGTTTGTGTGTGTGTGTGTGTGTGTGTGTGTGCTATTCTCAGCCCTGTGCCATGCCAACTGTGCAATGATTTGTGTGTGTATGTGTGTAGGTGTGTGTGCCATTCTGAGCCTTGTGCCCTGGCGAGTGTGCAACCAGTTTGTGTATGTGTCTGTTTGTCTGTGTGTGTGTGCTGTTCTCAGCCCTGTGCCTGGCGACTGTGCACAGGTTTGTGTGTCTGTGTGTATGTGTGTGAGAGCTGTTTTAAGCCCTTTGATCTGGCGACAGTGAAACCAGTGTGTGTGTGTGTGTGTGTGTGTGTGCCATCTGAACCCTGTGCCCTGGTGACTGTGCAACTGGTTTGTGTGTTTGTGTGTGAGTGTATGTGTGCTGTTCTCAGCCCTGTACCCTGGCAACTGTGCAACCTGTTCGTGTGTGTGTGTCCGTGTGTGTTAGATCTCTTCTGAGCCCTGTGACTTGGCGACTGTGCAACCAGTTTTATGTGTATGTGTATGTGTGTGTGTGAGTGCCATTCTCAGCCGTGTGACTGGCGACTGTGCAACCGGTGTGTGTGTGTGTGTGTGTGTGTGAATGCTGTTCTCAGGCCTGTGACCTGGCAACTGTGCCACAGGTCTGTGTGTGTGTGTGTGTGTGTGTGTGTGTGTAAATTCTCAGCCCTTTGCCCTGGTGGCTGTACAACCGATTTGTGTGTGTGTGTGTTTGTCGTGTTCTCAGCTCTGTGCCCTGGCAACAGTGAAACTGGTTGTGCCTGTGTGTGTGTGTGTGTGTTGTGTGTGCATTTCTCAGCCGTGTGCTCTGGCAACTGTGCAACCGGTTTGTTCATGTGTGTGTGTGTGTGTGTGTGTGTGTGTGTGTGTGTGTGTGTGTGCCATTCTCAGCTCTGTGCTTTGGTGACTGTGCAACCGGTTTGTATGTGTGTGTGTGTTTGTGTGTGTGTGAGTCTATGTATGAGTGCCATGCTTAGCCTTGTGCACTGGCAAATGTTCAACCGGTTTTTGTAAGTGTGTGTGTGTGTGTGCTCTTCTAAGCCCTGTGCCCTTGCAACTGTGCACCTAGTTTGTGTCTTTGTGCTTGTGCGTGCGCTGTTCTCAGCTCTGTGCCTTGGCTACTGTGCAGCCAGTTTGTGTCTGTGTGTCTGTGTGTGTGTATGTGCTGTTCTCAGCCCTGTGCCCTGACAACTGTACAACCGGTTTGTGTGTGTGCTGTTCTCATCCCTGTGCCCTGGCCACAGTGCAACTAGTTTATGTGTGCGTGTGTGTGTGTGTGCTCTTCACAGGATTGTGCTCTGGCAACTGTGAACCCGGTTTATATATGTGTGTGTGAGTGTGTGTGTGTGTGTTTGTGTTCTGTTCTCAGCCCTGTACAGTGGCGACTGTGCAACTGGTTTGTATGTGTGTGTGTGTGTCTGTGTGTGTGTGTTAGAGCTGTTCTGAGCTTTGTGCCTTGGCGACAGTGCAACCGGTTTATGTGTATGTGTATGTGTGTGTTGGAGTATGTGTGTGTGCCGTTCTCAGGCCTGTGCCTGGTGAGTGTGCAACTGGTGTGTGTGTGAGTGTGTGTGTGCTGTTCTCAGCCCTGTGCCCTGTGACAGTGTAACCGGTTTGTGCATGTGTGTGTGTGTTTTTGTGTGCCATTCTCAACACTTTGTCGTGGCGACATTGCAAATGGTTGTGTGTGTGTTTTTCTGTGTGAATGTGCCATGGGTTTGTGTGAGTGTGTGTGTGTGTGTGTGTGTATGTGCCATTCTCATCCCCATGCCCTGGCGACTATACAACTAGTTTGTGTCTGTGTGTGTGTGTGTGTGCCGTTCTCAGCCCTGTGCCTGGTGACTGTGCAACCGGTGTGTGTGTGTGTGTGCTGTTCTCAGCCCTGTGCCCTGGTGGCAGTTCAACCGGTTTGTCTGTGTGTGTGTGTGTGCGTGTGTGTGCGTGTGTGTGCCATTCTCAGCCCTGTGCCCTGGCGACTGTGCAACCTGTTTGTTTGTGTGTGTGTGTGCGCGTGCGTATGTGTGTGTGCCATTCTCAGTTCTGTGTCCTGGTGACTGTGCAAACCGTTTGTGTGTGTGTGTGTGTGTGAGTGTCTGTGTGTGCCATTCTCAGGCCTGTGCTTGGTGACTGTGCAACCAGTATGTGTCTGTGTGTGTGTGCTGTTCTCAGCCCTGTGCCCTGGCGACAGTTCAAACGGTTTGTGTGTGTGTTTATGTGTGTGTGCTCTTCTCAGCCCTGTGCACTGGTGACTGTACAACTGGTTTGTGTGTGTGTGTGTATGTTTGGGGGTGCTGATCTCATCCCTGTGCTCTGGCTACCACTACCCTCTCGGTCGTTGGTCTAGATTTGGGCCAGTAGCCTGTGAGTGGCTTACAGCCTAGGGCCCCTCCTGTTTGGCTTATCACCCAGGGCCGGTTCACCATGTCCTGGGCTGTCTGCCACCCATTTCTTCAGCTCCAGACCACCCTACACACACCAGCCCCTGCTCCCCAACCATCACCCTCACTCCCCACCCCCAAAGAGCTAGTGGGCCCCACAGGTTTACTGCAGCCTCTGCCACCATTGCGCACCACTTGCTGTGCTATTATGTCTCGTCCCTTCACATCTGCACCAGCTGGGGATCAGGGCCAGGCCCAAGAGGAGAGAGTGAGGCAGTCAGAGGAAGGAGGGAGCATCCTGGGACCCCAGACCTTTTTAATTGTGAGCCCAGGTGCTCAGTGGGCAGGGGCCCCACAGCCTGTCTTTGTGATGCTGTGCATAGCCTGGACCTTCCAGCCACCAATTGTTACGCCAGGCAAAGAGGCAACCCTCTTCAGGGTGGAGGCAGTGGAGGACAGCAAGGCCCTGGTAGATGAAGACGTGGTGGGGATCGAGTGGGAGTTTCAACTATTGGCGGAAGACAGCACCAAGGAGGTAGAGGTTGTGACAGATGACGAGCGGCAACAGGGGTTCTCCCAGGAGCTGGAGGAAAAAACGGTGGAGGAGCAGGGCTGGGAGAGGCCCGGAGGCCCGAGTGAGCTTCCAGCGCTAGATGAGCTGCAGGTGCTGGCCGCCCTTCGGGTGGAACTGAGCTCTGAACATGAGAAAAACCACAGGGCCTACATTCGATTCATGCACAGGAGCCATCAAAGGAGGAAGAGTCACTTGGCTTGGAGGAGTGCCATCATCCAGGGCATCCCTGGCTTCTGGGCCAAAGCTGTATCCTTTTTGCTGCTTCTTGGCGTCCGCTGCTCAGGAGGAGGAGGAGAAAGAGCAGGAGGAGTGTTAGGGGCGAGGGCACTGGAGGCCCCTGAAGGAAGTGTGGTCCTGGGCAATTGGCAGGCTCTAAAGGGACACCCCAGTAGAATCTGGGCAGGGCCACACCTGTGTTGGAGCCATGACTTTGAGTCTCTCCTTCTGGCCTGCATCTGAGAAGGAGCAGCACCTGAGGCCTCTAAGTCAGGAATGACCAGAGACAGTTCACCAGATGAGCCTTGGCAGACAGTTCTCATTGTAAATGTAGAGGTTCCCAGGAAATAGCTGAGACATGGGAGTCTCATTCTCTCTCTCTCTCTCTCACACACACACACACACACACACACACACACACACACACATACACCCACACACACCAACCCCTTTGCTTTCAGACATGGTTTGTTACAATGACTACAAGTCTGAAAATGTAAGCAGTGACATGCCACTACCCAGCATACACAGGTCTGGAGGAGAACAGTAGCGGTCAGAAACAGCCCCTGCTTAGAGAATGCAGATCACCTCAGATGCAGAACACCACAAAAAACCCACAACTGCCAGGAGCCAGCATGGGAGACCCCACCCATGACAAGGTCATGTGGGAGAGGTCTGACAGGCAAGGCGAGTCAGGACTCGAGGGCCCCCCTGGACCTGCTTGAGCATCTACCCCCAAACCAGAATCTGTCTGTTTTACAACTTTCACAAACTCCTCTGATATTAACGAGGATACCCACGAGGGGGGATATCCACGACCACCTTTCTCTGAAGGAAATCAACTTAGAGCTCTAGTTAATAACTCTCCTGGGTACAGTGGGTGTGTTCCAATTCAAATCCCTTGGATAGCTTTCTAACTTGCCTGATAGGTTTTCCCAGACTCTTAACAGCTACACATGTGATTATTCACAGCCTCCCAACCACAAGAGGTATGGGAGGCTTAAGATAGTCCAACAATGCAGAGCTTCTCGGGGAGTTAAAATCATTAGAATAGAACTAGTAGAGGATTTATTTGTTGAGCTAACCCTTGCTGCCAAGTTTCCATACCCCTTACCCACTATGTCCCTGGGAGTATATCAATTAATATAGTTGGTATATAGAAATATAAGTAGTAGCTTTGATGTTAACAACCTTAGACCCTTGAGTTAATAAATTCTTTCCTTGTTATCCCCCACTGCTCCTGTTGCCCTATAGGAATGCAATTCTATCTAGTCCTTTCAGGGAGTGGCGCCAAACTTTAGAAAAATAAACCTTTGGAGAAAATAAGTTTTTCTGGTTGCATAACCTTTATCACAAGAACAATGTTAGCAGACCTCCTGGCCAGAAGATGATATAAATCACCTAAAGCCTTAGTGTATAATAAGTTTGCAGAAAGAAAGCCTGGTTTCGATAAGGATCAAGGATCAAGTCATGCTGACCTCGCATGACTCTGCACCCTCTATTATCTTTTATGTACAACTTAGGGTATAAAAGCTCCTTTTGAAAATAAAGCTACAGGCCTTGCTCATCAGGCTTGTTCTCCCTGTGTCATTCTTGTTTCCTTTTCTCTCCTTTTCTCTCTCTGTTCTTCCTTCAGGATGACGAATTGGAGCGTGGGTGTCCTCTGAGTCCACTTACCTGCCCGGGCTTCTAAGACTCAATCGGGAGGACACCTAGCGTCTTCAGGGAAAGGATGCTCTGCGTCTTCATCCCACTGAGAGGGCGCCTGTGGCCTCCGTGGACAGTGCAATATGGTGTCATGGGCTTTATTTATTTATTATTATTTATTTCTGTGTAAACCAGATAGATCAAGCCTCTTTCTCTCCCCTCTGCTGTCCTTTCACCGACGCCATTCTCCTGAGGGAATCCCTGGATCCAACCGGGGCTGGACCCCGGTACAGAGCCATGAGTGTGCCTGATGGTATGGAAGGGCCTGAGGACAACAGTGGTAGCCCGGCAAGCAGAAGTTCCCGGCATCCTTGCAGATGCCTGTTCCGGTGTCCTTCTTCCACCCGAGATTACGGCTGATGCTCCTGGCTCTTCTTGGCTCGGCATGTGGCCTGAAAGCAGATTATGAACCACCCTCAAGTTTGCATCATGATCAGCAACCAAGATAAAGACTTTCTCAGCTACATGATTGACTTGAAGGTCAGTGAGGGAGACTGAGGATGGCTGGGTATGGGACTTGGCAGAGAGTAGGAGGATCACGTTATCCATGTTCCTGCACTGTGAGTCTTTGGAGAGGCGTCGTGGAAGCTGTTAATGTCTGTCTGGGAGGCAAGTTGAGGCCCGTATAAGCTTGCACCTTTCCCTCCTCCCTATTCTGGCTGGTGCAGGTGCAGACATATCCATGGTTCCACTGCAAGCTGATCTTTTCCTTTTGGGAGAACCCCTACTTCTTGAACACGGTGATCATTAAAAAGTATTACCTTGACATCACTGGTAAAACGTGCCTCCCTGGGTGATGAGTGTGGGTGTGCAGGGTTGTGGATAATCCATCTTCAGGATCCACCCCAGTTTCCCTGTCTTTTTGCAGGTCATAGGGCATGTTGTTCCACTCCAGTCCACTGGATCTGGGGCTTTGAACGGGAAGCAATCAGCCACAAGTTGCACACCAGGAGCCTTAAGTTTCTCAACTGGTTGTCAGGCTACAACTGCTCAGAATTGAACAGGATTGCTGAGGTGGGGATACTTTGGGCCTGCACACAATTGGTGATTGATGTTGGAGTTCTTGGCTGCTCATGGGATGGTTCAGGGCCTGGTCAGTCCCGGGCTGACCTTGCTTGTGTTGCCAGCAGATCATCAATGAAGACGTATGGAATGATCCCCTGAAGTACTACTCCAGGGAGGAAGGTTCCTCCATGAGAGGTAACTGACAGAAACACATATGGTGAGGGGGTCTGGAGGTGGGCTGAGAAGAGATAGCCGTGTAGTAGCCATGACACTGTCCTTTCCCAAACGGGGTTGCTCAGGCTCGTGGAAGCTGGCTGTGGAGCCTGAATTTGAGCCATGCATGTAGAAGGTGGCCTCCTGAGACTTGAGGCTTGAGGACTCATTGTGTCCGTGAGTGCAGCAAGCCTCCCTCACGTCAGCTGTTGTTGCAGTGCAAGAGTCCTAGATGATAGTACCAGAGGCAGGGTGAGTTAAGTTTCTTTGTCAGAATCATTCTTCCATGGGTCCTGCCATCCCCGGGATTCCTGCTGCTGACTGAGGTGAGATTGCCTGGGCCCTTCACTCCTGCCCCTTACCCTGGGAAGGCCTATCATTGAAAGGGTGTCCTCTCTGGGGTCCCAGTGCACCTGTGTGCTGACTTTGGGATCTTGTGTGAATTTCCACATCCACCACTTGGTATCTCATCACCACCTGACATGCTGCACTGGAAGCAGCTTCAGGGTGCCTTGGGAAAATACGGAAGAGATCGTGGGGGAGGTGGACAGGGAGACCAAAGGGCAGGGCATGGTGCCTACTGACGCCATCTCCAACATTGTTAGACATGAGCGTCTTCACCTCCTGAAATATCTGTGTTCCCCGTTTGCGTTTGTGTCCCCATGCCGAGCATGTGTGTGTATGCATGCATGTGCCTGTGTTGTCTGTGTTTATTTGGATGTGTGTGAATGTTTCCAGCCCAGGGCAGACGCAGAGATGAAGGTGACAGGAGAGGAGGTTTCAAGGAACCAGAAGAGGAGGCAGGAGGCATCCCCAGTCTCAAGGTGGTTGGTTGCCGTATTTTCACAGTGACCCTGTCCTGGATGGTAATGAGGAAAGGACGGCCAGTGATAACTCTGGACCATGGCTCCAGAAATCTTGAATTAGACCAAATACAAAACACATTCACCATTTCCACCATGTTAATGTGTGTTTGGACCGGGAAGAGGGGGTGCATGGTCTGAGGATTCACCCAGGGCAAATCAGGTAGGGTGGGGCTTTGAAACCACTGCCTGTGAAGCCTTCGGTCTGTGGGGACTTGGGCTGGGCTGTGGAAATGGTGGATGTGGTTACAGCATGACCCGGGATGGTGAGGAGGCTAAGGTCCTGCAGAGATGGGCAGCGATTCAAAGGAGAAAGAGGCACAGATTGCCTGCTGCACTGGAGACTTGTTCCACAAACGTGAGAAGGAGACATGAGAAGAACACAAACGTGTTCAAGGAGAAGGGAAGGTCCTTGAACAGTGCAGCACATCAACCAGCAAGCTCCCTCCCCGAAGGTGGTACACACTGGCACGTGGCAACACAAAACGCAAGATGTGCTAAAGTAAGCTGTATGTGCAAAACCACAGGAATCCTAGGAGAGACAGGGTATGAGCGTGGCATCCCTCCAGGCACTTCCAGCCTCCCTGGCAATGCAGAAAGGTGAGGAAAGCGCAGGAGTGGGTGTACATGTGTGCCTCTCTGCCAGGGTGTGCCTGCGAGGGAGGGAACAGGGAGGAAGCAAGAATGGTGGGCTAATTGGATGTCCCAAGGCACCTCAGGAGAGTGGGAGACACAGAAGCCCCTGGGAGCAGTTTGAGCCTGCTGGTTTTCAGGGACTAGGGTCTAGGCAATTAGCAGTCCTGCCAAAGATACTCCATGGCTTATGCTGAAAGTCCTAATGTGTATTCCTTCTTTCCTCTGGGGTCTTGCCTCTGGCTTTGGGGGCCTGAGGGGCAAAGGTGTGCATCTGCCCCTGAGGGAGGAGGTTTCTGACAGTATCGCTGAAGCAGAATTTCTGATTTTGTCTGCACCAGGTGACACTCAGAAGGACCTTGCCTTCCAGGTGACCGGTTTGGATGCCCCTGGGCCCAACCGGGTCTGGCTTCCTTGGCACATGGGCTGTGTAGGCAAGCAGGGATGCCTGACTGTAGGGAGTCCTACCTGGGTCTAACAAGAGCAACTGAAAGAGAGTCTTGGCATTTAGCAAATCAGTGAGGCCTTGGTGGTTCAAACCCTCTTGGTGCATTTCAAATAGAAAAGCTGCTTTCTGCCCAAGGGAGGCATGAGCTGTGGGCCCAGAGCGGGCAGGTTTCCCAGGGCATCATCTGATCAGGGACTCTGTGTATCTGTGTAGTGTTAAACAGAGGGGATGACGTGTAGGGATGCCACTTTACCTGTACAACCTCAGGACTTGTATCAGAAGAGAGCCTGTATCTGTGTGCACCTTCTTCAGAACACTGGATCAGAACCAGGCCTATCACAGTCACAGTATCTTTGGCCTTTCCAGCTACATGGAGATAGCACTTGGGGACACAGGTAGACAGTTGCACACATAAAGCTACACAGATAGAAAGAACAGGGGGCCTCACTCAGAATGTTGTGGGCCCTAAGGGGTGGTAGGCAAGCAACAGGGACACAAGATTGACAAGGAATGACCTAGATAGGTGCACACTGAAAAGCAGTTCTCCAACTCAGAAGAGCTCACAGGTCCTTGTTTTCTGGTCCCCTGGCATGCACAGGCAGTGGATCAGGCCAACGTGACTGGTACCATGAAGCTGTCCAAGGTGATGGGAGAATGCAGAACACAGGTTCATGTCACTCAGGTGTCCAGGGCGAGCCCTTCCAACCCTGCCCGATTCTCTGCAGGTCGGTACCTGTCATGAGCAAATGCCAAGATTTTGTAACTTTTGAGGATAAGCCACAGAGTTAGAAGTGCAACCTGACATGATCGATGAGCAAGTGAAAGAAAACAACCAGGACAAAAAAAGTCGGGTGCTTACCAAAGTTCATTTTCCCAGAGCAGAAAGCCTATACTTCTGCATATGTGCAACTTTCCTCTCAGGGATGTTACTGTGTACACACGCACGTGTGTACACATGTGTGCCCAGAAGTGCCTACCAGTACACTTGTGAGTATGAGCTGTGGGAACTTACCTAGCCAGGTGATGGAAGTTGGATAGTGAAAACAGGAAGGTCTTAGGGAAAGGTACATGGACTCTGGCCAGCAGAAGCCCTGAAGCCAGGGAATCGATCCCTGTAATCTCACTGAGTGAACAAGTTCTAAATGGAAGCACAGTGGTGCACCCAGGATGCCTGGCAGAAAGGAGAGGCAGGAGGGAAGAGCCTGGGGAGTGTGCAGAGGAAAGTCCACTATACCTGCAATTTATGAAAAGTCAAAAATGTACCTAATGAGCTGGAAGGAGAAACTACCTAATTAATGGAATTATTTAGCTGAGGAGATTTCCAGCCAAACAGCCAAAAGTACTGCCTGGTTTCCTCTTGCTGCCTATAGTAAAATATGAAGGGAAATTAAAAAAAAAAAAAAAAAAAAAACTTTAAGAAAAAGACTATTAAAAAATGAGACAGAATTTGCTGATTTGGAAATTTTTCAGTCTTTTAAGATGACCGAAGATGCTAAAATTAATGGCTATCAAGCAAAGATCATATCCAGGGCATTAGAGTAAGGTGGTCCAAATATAACATTGTACATCATCTATATGTCAGTTCTTAATATATTTTTTTAATTAACTTGCTCTAAAGATTTGTGTGATGGTAAAATTCTCTGTTAAGCCTCAGAAAGGTGGAAGGGGATGTTAATGGCATTATTTAGTCAGGCCAATGCCCTCCAAAGAGTTTAGACGTGTAACTCAGAGATCACTTCAGTCACACAATACGACTTCTACTAAGTTTCAGAGTGTTATCCCTCAGCCATCTCAGCAGAAAACCAAGGCAAAATAGGCCTATGAAGACATGTGTGATTGTGGTTTTAGAGTGGGGTGCTTTCGAAGAACACCAGTAAGATTATCAGGAGGCACACCAAGTTTTTATGATAACATATTTAAGTTTAGCTTAGATTGAAAGGACCAACAACAATACAAAATAAGAGAACTCTGGACTTCTACCTTCGACAAGCAGGAAGCAGACTAGGGAGACTGTTTCACTGTATCAACCTTTCATGCAATGGAATCATGTTAGAGGGCAGAATTAAAAAGTCAGAGACCGAAGCTTAGAAGTTTCCAGGCCTTGAATCCTAATCCAAGGACTGCCAACAAGAACCCGTGGGATTTCAGAATTGCTACTATTGACTCCCATCTCCCCTCCTCTTTCTGGAACAGGATGTCTATGAAGGTTATCTATGCCTGACCCACCACTGTATGTTGGCTGTTAAAGTGAGCAGATTGACTCATGCCTTTTGTTCACAGATCCTCAGGTCTAGAGGAACTATACTTGTATAATTTGAACTGTTGTATTGGAGAAGACTCGAGAGTCTCTTGGACTGAAAGGAGGTCAAACCAGTCAATCCTAAAGTAAATCAGTCCTGCATATTCATTGGAAGGACTGATCCTGAATCTGCATCTCCAATACTTTGGCTACCTGATGCAAAGAACTGACTCATTGGAAAATACTCTGATGAGGGAAAGCTTGAAGGCAGGAGGACGAGGGGACGTGAGAGGATGAGATGGTTGGATGTCATAAACAACTCAATGGATCTTGAGTTTGAGTAATCCCCCAGAGTTGATGATGGGCAGGGAAGACTGTCCTGCTGCAGCCCATGGGGTCGCAAAGAGTAGGACACAAGTGAGCGACTGAATACTTGAGATATTGCACAACTGGACCCTGATCCATATCTGGACCTGACTTAAATGACAAGGTCCTGAACTTCAAGTTAATGCTATAATGGATAAAATCTTTGAAAGCATTGGCAGGAAAATGCATTTGGGACATACAAGTATGTAAACAATTTGTGGCCATGTGTGTACCACGTGATTTTAAATTATGTCCACAAATCCTTACCATCAAGGGTGGATCTTATACTCCACTTCACATGTGGGCTGGACTTAGTGGCTCATTTCTAACGTTAGAATATTGTAGAAATGAAAATGAAGTGTCTGAGACTAGGTCATAAAAGGCACTGCATCCTCCTTGCTCATCCTCTTGGGTCACTCACTCTAGAAGCCTTCTTATCTTGAGAACACTCAGGTAGCCCAGCAGAGAGGTCCATGTGAAAGAACTTAGGCTTTCTCCTAACAGACAGCAAGGAAACTGGTTTCAACAGCTATGTGAGTAATCCATCTTGGAAGGAAATCCACCAGCTCATGTCAAGGCTTCAGAGGAGGGCAATCTCATGAAACCCGGAGCCAGAACATTCAGCTGAAATACTCCTGGACTCCCAACTTTCAGCAGCGGTATGAGATAATATTGTTTTAAGCTATTAGTTTGGGGTAATTTGTTATGCAGCAGTAGTTCACTAATGCACTGCCAACTTTGGGCAATGTCTTTATCCAGGGGTGCCTGTCAATTTAGTTCAATCTAAGCCAGAGCCTGCTATGTGAGCTTAGTAAAAATACCCCACCCTTGATCTGACCACCCTCAGTATCAGATCAAATTTCTTGTCACTCACCTCAATATCTTATCAGCCTTGCCTAGCCTCAGCAATGATCCTCTCAGTTTAACCAGAATCCACCCTCACCCATCAGTTCAATTCAGTTCAGTAGCTCAGTCGTGTTCAACTCTTTGCATCCCCATGAATCGCAGCATGCCAGGTCTCCCTGTCCATCACGAACTCCCAGAGTTCACTCAGAGTTCACTCAGACTCACTCCATCGAGTCAGTGATGCCATCCAGCCACCTCATCCTCTGCCGCCCTGTTCTCCTCCTGCCCACAATCCCTCCCAGCATCAGTCTTTTCCAATGAGTCAACTCTTCGCATGAAATGGCCAAAGTACTAGAGTTTCAGCTTTAGCATCGTTACTTCCAAAGTAATCCCAGGGCTGATCTCCCTCAGAATCCTTACGGTCCTCTTAATAAGTTTCCATCCACTGACACCCACCCTGTTATTGTTGTTGTTCATTGCTTTTCAGTCCCCCAGTCTCTTTGCAACACCATGGACCCGCCCTGTTGCTTAGCTATAAATCCCAGCTGTGTTCCTGCTGTAGTCAGACTCGAGCTCAATCTCTCTACCCCATTATAAGACTCTGCTGTAGTAGTCTTACCTTGAATAAAGTTTTTCTTACCACCTTTGCTGCTGCTAAGTCACTTCAGTCATCTCGACTCTGTGCGACCCCATAGACAGCAGCCCACCAGGCTCACCCACCCTGGGATTCTCCAGGCAAGAACACTGGAGTGGGTTGCCATTTCCTTCTCCAATGCATGAAAGGGAAGAGGAAGTTAATTCCAATACTAGAAATGAGAATGGAATGAGATTCTGAGAGGATAATATTCAACCCTGAGTGGAATGACTTTTGTTTCAGGAAGAGTCCAGTCAAGCAAAAACCTGGGGAAAGAAAGGGAGGAAGAAAGGAAAGAAAGAGGAAGAGAGAAGGGGAAGAAAGGAAGAAAAAGAAAGAAAGGAGAAAGAAAGAAAAGTAAATGTCTCAACAGATGTTGTAAACTATCCAATAAAACAATTTTCTTTAAATTTTAAAAATAGAAATAGAAATTTGTAGCCATATACTCATTGCATTTGATGGTACTAAGAACAAGAAAACCCATTTACATATCATGCTTAGAAGTCCTGGCCAACACAATAAGATTAGTTTAAAAAAAAAAAAAAAACTAAAAATATACCATGTTATTTGTAAAAAGAAAAACAGAAGAAATAATTTAAAAAAACGTTTTATTTCTATAAATACTAATTTTACTTACAAGTCTTTGGCAACATGAATTAAATATTAAATTTTATCTGAGAGAGCAAGCAAAATAGAATCCTCCTGTCCCCTTCTCCTCCTGCCCCCAATCCCTCCCAGCAGTAGTTGGCAATAAATAACAACTTGTATTCTTTAGGAGCATACTTCAGAGCAAATAACAGTAACAATATTGATAACACTAAGGAAGAATAAAAACACATAACTAAACCATTTCATATTTTTACTATAGAAATAGAATAAATGAGCTACATATATAAAAGTCTGCACGTTTAATTATACATAGAAGTTTTCACCTGAGACCAGAACAACACACACTCTTTCTGCAAAAGTGGTTTAAGCTTACACTTAACAAAGTGCTTTGGCCTAAGCAAACTAACTGGAAAGTCCTAGTAAAATATTTAAAGTGCAAATCAACCAGTCAAGCATGGAGTAAATAAATACAATAGACTTTACACTCAGAAAATTACCTAAAATGCAGACAAGACTCGCTACAGCTTAGTCATCTGTAGTCCTTCCTGTTCAGTTCTGAAAGGGATGCTAAGCCCTTGGTGATTATCACTTCCCAGCATTTTGTGAAAGCTTAGAGAATTTAAATAAATTGAGGAAGGGTGAAAAAAGAGTGGGGAGAGATAAGGAGGAGAAAGGAAGGGAAAACGAGATATTTCTCCTGGCATAGGTCTACAGCCAGGATCCCAGGTTCCTTGAATTGTGCACAGATTGTTTGTTACCTGTGCCGGAAGTGGAGAAGAGATGGCATTAAAACATACCTGCTGCTGCTGCTGCTAAGTTGCTTCAGTCGTGTCCGAATCTGTGCAACCCCAGAGCCAGCAGCCCACCAGGCGTCCGCATCCCTGGGATTCTCCAAGCAAGAACACTGGAGTGGGTTGCCATTTCCTCCAGTGCATGAAAGTGAAAAGTGAAAGTGAAGTCGCTCAGTTGTGTTCAACTCTAGAGACCCCATGGACTGCAGCCAACCAGGCTCCTCCATCCATGGGATTTTCCAGGCAAAAGTACTAGAGTGGCATGCCATTGCCCTCTCCAAGACATGCGTAAGGAGACTCAACTCCAGGAACCCACAGAGGCAGTGAAGTGTACTGATGTTCAGGAACCAATACTTGGAGGGTACCCCGCAGGTCTGTCAATGGGACCTTGGAGACCATAAGTAAAAATTTTCCACAAGTATAATCACAGATTAGTTCGATAGATTAGAGCAAGGAGAATAACTCTATGACCTGATAAATACCGAATTAAACGAGACAATTCTTGCACATCAGACTGTATCAAGTAAGACCAAAATTCAGTATGAGTTTGATAAAATGGGAAATTACACACACAAAGAATTAATTGTTAACCACAATACATTTGTGTCCAAGGCAAGATAAGACACAACACTGAAATCTTCATATGTTCAACTAGGGTAAGACACAGGTAACTGGAAAAGGTAAGGAAAAGCTCTATAAAGGGTTTAATCACCCTGAACCATTTTTATCCACTACATTTACTATTCTCGGACAACTCCATTGTAGTTTAAGAGTAAGAGAACTAAATTTAGCCCAATTCATAAATCTAACAGATTCCCTGTGTTTGAGCCTTTTCAGTTAAAACTATGGGTCAAGGACAAATCAAACTAGATGTCAAGGCTTTTTTCCCTTGAGAATCTTAACTTGCTTTACTATTGTGACTTAGACAGACATGGCTACTTCACTGTGACTAAAGGCCAGCCAAATGGGAAAGGGGATGGAATGAATCAAATTACCCTTTTGATCACTCAACAGGAGATCCACGGGCACCAGGCCTCATTCTGTTAACTATCTCTGCTTCTGCAACTGTAGTCAATGATACACAGGGCTTGTTTGATGCTTACAGGAGCCCCTCACCAACCACAGGCATTTCAATGGTTGGCTTCCTTGAGATGTCCCTGGGGTAGGTAAAGACACTCTGAGACAGTGTTCCTTCTGCCTTGGCTCCATGCCTGGAGTGAATGTGTGTCTCTTCCTCAACTGGGACAAGAAGTCACAGCTCTCCACTGACTAAATCCCTTATCTGCTTCAAACTCACATCACAGATTCTCCATCAACTTCTCCACACCAGGCTTTTGGAGCCAGGTTATCTTAGATCAGCAAAACAGAGGCACTTCGGAGAGTTCAGCAGCACAGGGGACTATACCATAAGAAAGTCATTCCAATCTGGCTGTATAGTTAATACTGAGATCTTGAAGGCATGAAAACAGTTGAAAATTACGTTTCTAAAACACTCAACAGATTATATGTATAGCAGAGGTTTTGAACTTACAAACAACATGAAATACCGAAATAGGTTGTTACTTTTCCTCTCTCCCCCTCTCTCATTCTTTCTCTCACACACACGTGAGCACATACTTTTTTACATATTAAGATAATTATATGAAAAACAGGTAATATATTTTTAAATAACATCTCAACATTCAGGTTAATTAAAACTGTTCTTCATGAATTAAAAAAAAAAACATAAATTACCCATTGGTTTCACTATATTTGATACTATTGAATACTGCTATAATTTAGATTTTTTTGTTCTTAATGGGGATTTTAAATTTGACTGAAATACTTGCTTCAGACTTACTGAAAGTAGAATTAAGGGTGTTTTTTTTTTTTTTTTCAACTCCTACTTTTAGATTGGGGTGGGGGGTGATGGTTCAGAATCAGATGTGTTCACAGTAATGGATGGTACTTCCACCAATCCTGGTTGAAGAGGTTCCAGTGATACCTGAATAACAACTTTTGTTTCAGGAGGTAATCCTTTTAGCTGCTTAGGCTTCTTAAACATTTGTTTAGCTGTTTAGGCTTCTTAAACAATGGGTCTTGTGCTCCATTTTCTCTTTGTAAGTTAAAAACTGTAGCCAACATTTGGAACACTGGTGAAAACTCTTTACCCAGTGCCCTCTATAATGACACATGTATGGTGTTGCAGTTTTAAAAATTTTGAGACAAAACGGACAAAGCAGATTCTTAGTGTTACCATGGTATGCTTTGAATTGTGCATCCACATCTGCAAAGACTGATGATCTGTAATTGCAAACCTGGCATACATAGGGCATTTCGCCAGGCTTATGATTGTCTTTCATGTGCTATAAGAGAACCTGATCTGTCTCAAAGGACAACTCACAGATTTTACAGTCTGCAGAGGGCTTCTGGGAAATGTGAATACTTTCAGTGTGACACTGCAGCTGGAAGGGAGTAGGAAACTGGTGGTGGCAGTGCTGGCAGGAGGTGTGGTTTTTCCAGCTGTCACCTCTCTGCCTTTCAAGTCCCAAATGGTGCTTCATGTGATTCAGAAACTTGACGTTTTTTAGAACTTTCAAGCAGCTGAGGCATTTAAAGGCTGTGTGAGTTTTCGGTTCTGGCTGCCCATCTCCTATACGCTGTCCATAGTAGAAGTCACCAAGTAACACAATCAGATTTCCTTCTGTGGGATCAACAATCTTGTTTTGACTTGCTAAACTTGGAAAGTCAGTTTTTTTCAGCCCATTTTTCCCTAAAGGACTTACAGGCTTACAATGAGCATTGTCCTTTGGAAAAGCTGTTGGATGAGGTTCTCCATTCTGAACATGGCTTAATGAGGTATGAACACTGTCTGGTGTGCTTTGCTCAGTAGTCACTGTATGAAAAATACCAGAAAGGGATAAAGCTAAAGAATGCCCCCTATAATTCCATCACTGTGTTTAGGCCTTTTGGGATCTGTGCTATTTGTTTCAGAAGTGGAAAGTAGCTTTGATACACGAGGACTTTTATTCATATCTCCTGAAGAAACTGCTGTTTCTACTGGAGGCTGCAATGAACCTGTGAAGATAATCAAAGGAGAATATAATTCTGAAACGCTATTAGGCACTATTTGTGGTGAAATATTTTATAATCAGCTTCAGACAAAGGCTCAACAATGATAGGACTATCTGTTGATCTTGATTCAGAATCAGAACCTGGCAAGACAGTCTGTGCTGCTGATGTAGGAGTCGCATGACTAACAGGCTGTAATTTGTGAGCATTATCTTTCTTGAAGTGATCACACATTTTTCTCCTTGAACATGAACCTGGGGTAACTCTGTTCAATGTTTGAAATGACTGGTTTTGAATTTGAGGTCATCCCAAAACAGATCACATCAGCATTTTTATTTACATGTTCTACCCCAACAAAGATCAGTTCAGCATCTTCATCATCTACTTGTTTGGTTTCTCCTACACTTTTCTGTGGTTCTGGCTCTTGTTCTTCACATAACATACATGGTGGTTCCATATTTTAAATATTTTTTTTTATTCTTGAAGGGCGTGGCCACCAATCCCAGTGCTTTCTTTATATAACCTGCCACCTAAGTATAAACATACTACATATTAGTTAAGTACAGAAAAATGCTGTATTTGATTATCTCCAAAACTCTAGGTAGTTATAAACACCATTATCTTACAGATGAAGACACTGAGTATCAAAGAGGCTAAATGACAGCTGAAAAACCTATAAGTCTACATGACTCTAGAATCAGAGCATTGTCCCATGTTGATTTTAATCTCTTCTATTTTAAAAAAAAGAAAGAAGGAAAGAAAAGGAAAAAAAACACAAAACACCACTGATCATTAGGTGAAATTACATGTAAAGGATGAGTATTTTTTACTAAAGCACTATTGTACAGTGTTTAGAAACATGGACTTTGGAGTCAAAGAAGATTGAGCTGGAATTCTAAGTTAGCCACACACCAGCTGCATCTTTTTGGGCAAATTTATAACTTTTTAATGTGTTTCTGTATCTTAAAGACAAACATGCTTATTTCTTAGACTTAAAGTTAACAGCTCTTTTAAAAAAGCATCAGCTATTTAATGGCATCTTGTTTTGTAGTAAAATTGGAAGAAAACGTATCTTAAATGCACATTACAACTGATTCACACATACTAATTTCATAAATGTTAATACAGAAAATAGGTAGCAGATTCAAAGTATAAAGTATCTAGACATAGTTAACAAACAGCATAATTCAATGTCAAGCACTTAATACAGGCCTAGCAAATTGAGAATGAACTCTCTTGATAATCTCACCCCAATTCCACACTGATATATTCTAAATTTCTGCCTCTAATCCTGACTAAACTTAAATCCAACAATGCTTCATCCTTCATTTCACATGTCTCTTCCCCACATAGCATGCAAAGTGATGCCAATATTTCTCTAATACCAGTATTATACAGAGACATCACACACACACACACACACACACACACACACAACCAATATCCCTTATGAATATAGAGGCAAGAGTACTCAACAAAATACTGGCAAAAAAAATCTAACAACATATAAAAAAGATCATATACCATGATCACGTGGGATTTATGCAGGTGTGCAAAGTTGGTTCATTATATGAAAGTCAATCAACATAATGCCATTTTAATACAATAAAGGACCAAAAACACATATGCTTACAGAAAAAGCATTTCCCTGAACCCAGCACCTTTTCATAATAGGCGTTATAAAAAACACTTAAGGTAGGAGGAGCTAAGATGGCGGAGGAGTAGGACGGGGAGAACACTTTCTCCCCCACAAATTCATCAAAAGAACATTTAAATGCTGAGTAAATTCCACAAAACAACTTCTGAATGCCGGCAGAGGACATCAGGCTTCCAGAAAAGCAACCCAAGTCCTTGAAAGGAGAGAGAAGAAATACAGCTCCACTCACCAGAACACCGACACAAGCTTCCCTAACCAAGAAACCTTGACAAGCCACCTGTACAAACCCACACAGAGCGAGGAAACACCACAATAAAGAGAACTCCACAAACTGCCAGAATACAGAAAGGACACCCCAAACTCAGCAATTTAAACAAGATGAAGAGACAGAGGAATACCCACCAGATAAAGGAACAGGATAAATGCCCACCAAACCAAACAAAAGAGGAAGAGATAGGGAATCTACCTGATAAAGAATTCAGAATAATGATAGTGAAATTGATCCAAAATCTTGAAATCAAAATGGAATCACAGATAAATAGCTTGGAGGCAAAGATTGAGAAGATGCAAGAAAGGTTTAACAAGGACCTAGAAGAAATAAAAGAGAGTCAATATAAAATGAATAATGCAATAAATGAAATTAAAAACACTCTGGAGGCAACAATTAGTAGAATAACAGAGGCAGAAGATAGGATTAGTGAATTAGAAGATAGAATGGTAGAAATTAATGAATCAGAGAGGATAAAAGAAAAACAAATGAAAAGAAATGAGGACAATCTCGGAGACCTCCAGGACAATATTAAACGCTACAACATTCGAATCATAGGGGTCCCAGAAGAAGAAGACAAAAAGAAAGACCATGAGAAAATACTTGAGGAGATAATAGTTGAAAACTTCCCTAAAATGGGGAAGGAAATAATCACCCAAGTCCAAGAAACCCAGAGAGTCCCAAACAGGATAAACCCAAGGCGAAACACCCCAAGACACATATTAATCAAATTAACAAAGATCAAACAAAAAGAACAAATATTAAAAGCAGCAAGGGAAAAACAACAAATAACACACAAGGGAATTCCCATAAGGATAACAGCTGATCTTTAAATAGAAACTCTTCAAGCCAGGAGCGAATGGCAAGAC
The DNA here is from genome assembly GCF_002263795.3 of Bos taurus. NCBI lineage: Eukaryota > Metazoa > Chordata > Mammalia > Artiodactyla > Bovidae > Bos > Bos taurus. The sequence continues at coordinate 22,046,210 of NC_082638.1, forward strand.
ATACTTAAAGTGATGAAAGAAAATAACCTACAGCCCAGATTATTGTATCCAGCAAGGTTCTCATTCAAGTATGAAGGAGAAATCAAAAGCTTTCCAGACAAGCAAAAGCTGAGAGAATTCAGCACCACCAAACCAGCTCTCCAACCAATACTAAAGGATTTTCTCTAGACAGGAAACACAAAAAGAATGTATAAACTCGAACCCAAAACAACAAAGTAAATGCAACAGGATCATACATATCAGTAATTACCTTAAATGTAAATGGGTTGAATGCCACAACCAAAAGACAAAGACTGGCTGAATGGATACAAAAACAAGACCCCTACATATGTTGTCTACAAGAGACCCACCTCAAAACAGGGGACACATACAGACTGAAAGTGAAGGGCTGGAAAAAGATTTTTCATGCAAATAGGGAGCAAAAGAAAGCAGGAGTAGCAATACTTATATCAGATAAAATAGACATTAAAACAAAGGCTGTGAAAAGACACAAAGATTGACACTACATAATGATCAAAGGTTTAATCCAAGAAGAAGATATAACAATTATAAATATATATGCACCCAACACGGGAGTGCCGCAATATGTAAGACAAATGCTAACAAGTATGAAAGGACAAATTAACAATAACACAATAAGAGTGGGAGACTTTAATACCCCACTCACACTTATGGATAGATCAACTAAACAGAAAATTCACACGGAAACACAAACGTTAAACAATACAATAGACCAGGTAGACCTAATTGATATCTATAGGACATTTCATCCCAAAACAATGAATTTCACCGTTTTCTCAAGCGCACATGGAATCTTTATGATACTAGTGAGATATATTTGGTAGGAGCCATTATAAATGTCACTACAAAGTGCCTTTTAAAGAATACAAGAGACTGACCATATGACCTGGGAGCTCCACTCCTAAGAATGTATATTAAAAAAGAAGAAGAACAAAATATTTTTGGAAAACAAAAACATGTAAGTCAACCATGTAGTGCAGGAAGATTAACAACATCCTATAATGGCTGATACTCTTGCCTGGAAAATCCCACGGACAGAGGAACCTTGTAGGCTGCTGTCCATGGGGTTGCAGAGTCGGACAGGATTTAGTGAATTCCTTTTCAATATTTACTTTCATGCGTTGGAGAAAGAAATGGCAACCCACTCTAGTGTTCTTGCTTGGAGAATCCCAGGGATGCGGGAGCCTGGTGGGCTCCTGTCTTGTCAGTTCGCACAGTCGGACACAACTGAAGTGACTTAGCAGCAGCAGCAGCAGCATACATGAAAAACCAGGCTTCCCTTGTGGCTCAGCCTGTAAAGAATGTGCCTGCAATGCTGGAGACCTGGTTTCGATCCCTGGGTGGGGAAGATCCACTGGAGAAGGAAAAGGCTATTCACTCCAGTATTCTGGCCTGGAGAAGTCCATGGGCTGTATAATCTATGGGATTGCAAAGAGTCTGACACGACTGAGTGACTTTCACTACCACTACTGTACATGAAAATCAAGAAACTGATGCAGCCACTATTGAAAACAGTAAGCAGTGCTTTTATTATAATAATAATAATACATTTTTTTTTACTGAAGGGTAATTGCTTTACAGAATTTTGTTGCTTTCTTTGAAACCTCAATGTGAATCAGCCATATGATACATATATCCCCTCCTTTTGAACCTCCTGCCCATCATCTCCTTCCCCGGTATAGAGTTTTTTAAAACTCCAAAAATACAGTTACTATATGATCCCACAGTAACACTACTGGTCATATATCCAGTAAGATGAAAACTCCCATCAGAAAGGAGATATGCACAACAGTGTTTATAGTAGCACAATGTACAGTAGCAAAGACATGGAAACAACCTTAAATGCCCATAGATAGGTGAATGGATAAAGACAGATATATTATGCATGCAATGGAATATTAGCCATAAGAAAGAATGATATAAAGCTATTATTTTCAACATGCTAAATAATTCAGAGAAAGACATGAGGAGCTTAGGTGGGTTCAGGTCACCTTGACACATCCTTTGGACCGCAGTTCATGGGAGGTCTTCATCTTTCCCTCCTGGGTATCTAGAGTCAGCTGTTGTATAACAGCTCTAGAGCCTTGTGGCTTCTGAGTCACCTTAGTCATTTTGAAGACTCACAGTGGTCTACTCCAGAGCCCCTCATATCAGATTAGATCAGTTGCTCAGTCGTGTCCGCCTCTTTGTGACCCCATGAATCGCAGCACACCAGGCCTCCCTGTCCCTCACCAACTCCCGGAGTTCACTGAGCCTCACGTTCATTGAGTCAGTGATGCCATCCAGCCATCTCATCCTCTGCCGTTCCTTTCTCCTCCTGCCCCCAATCCCTCCCAGCATCAGAGTCTTTTCCAATGAGTCAACTCTTCGCAGGAGGTGGCCAAAGTACTGGAGTTTCAGCTTTAGCATCATTCCTTCCAAAGAAATCTCAGGGCTGATCTCCTTCAGAATGGATTGATTGGATCTCCTTGCAGTCCAAGGGACTCTCAAGAGTCTTTTCCAACACCACACTTCAAAAGCATCAATTCTTCGGTGCTCAGGCTTCTTCACAGTCCAACTCTAACATCCATACATGACCACAGGAAAAACCATAGCCTTGACTAGACGAACCTTTGTTGGCAAAGTAATGTCTCTGCTTTTGAATATGCTATCTAGGTTGGTCATAACTTTCCTTCCAAGGAGTAAGAGTCTTTTAATTTCATGGCTGCCGTCACCACCTGTAGTGATTTTGGAGCCCAGAAAAATAAAGTCTGAAACTATTTCCACTGTTCCCCCATCTATTTCCCATGAAGTGGTGGGACCGGATGCCATGATCTTCGATTTCTGAATGTTGAGCTTTAAGCCAACTTTTTCACTCTCCACTTTCACTTTCATCAAGAAGCTTCTGAGTTCCTCTTCACTTTCTGCCAGAAGGGTGGTGTCATCTACATATCTGAGGTTATTGATATTTCTCCCGGCAATCTTGATTCCAGCTTGTGTTTCTTCCAGTCCAACGTTTCTCATGATGTACTCTGCATATAAGTTAAATAAACAGGGTGACAATATACAGCCTTGACGAACTCCTTTTCCTATTTGGAACCAGTCTGTTGTTCCATGTCCAGTTCTAACTGTTGCTTCCTGACCTGCATACAAATTTCTCAAGAGGCAGATCAGGTGTTCTGGTATTCCCATCTCTTTCAGAATTTTCCACACTGAGCACCCCTATATATACCCTTCCCCAGGTGGCCACACCCTTACACTTTATGAGATCAGCAAGTAACTTCCACAGCCAACTGTGGTCCTGAGTGAGCCTTGACATCACAAAGCCTCATCCTGATACGTCTAGGAGAGGATGGGGAGCAACTCAGAGAAAGTTACCCCTCCCAATTCTTTTAACCACACCCTCTAGCTTCCTAGAGTTTTGGGCCACTTTTAAAATTTCTTATTTTACATGCTCTTTGTCCAGAAGCTTAAAAGGGAAAATTTACGTAACTTTCTTTGTAGTAAACCTCCTGCATGGCTGAATAGACAATAAACACGGAATTAGAAAATGACGATTGTTAAATATTTGGAAGATAGCTGACAAATGATTCATTTACCTTATTTATGCAGAGTCCAACGTTAAAATAAGAAAAGAAGATGAACAACGCAATAGAAGAGAATTGTGAAGTAAACAAGAATACAACGAAATACAAATTACCCAGAAAAAGAAGAGGAAAATTGCCAAAAATCAGGAAGAAATGTCAAACTGACTTGGTAATATAAAAAATGCAAACAAAAACAATAATGGAATGTGATTTCTCACCATGCAAATTACAAATTGCCAAAGTTCAATGAGAAAGTTAATATGTACCAAATTTTCCCTCCAAATGGAGGATGACAAATTGGAAAAGGAATGTTTCAGCAGTGTTGTAAAAGCATAGTGTGACGCAACTTGCTGAAGGTCAATATGATATTATCTAGTAAGTTTATAAATACATAGAGCCACTTAGCAAGACCCTGTTTGGAATTTACATTTCAGAAATATCTCTGCAATTTCACCTGGATTATATATCTAATGCTCACTGCAAAAAAAAAAAAAAAATCCCCATCATCCTAGAGAATTTCTTTGGTACCCTTACCCACACTGTCCTTCCCCATGCAACCCCTGTTCTCAGTTCTATTAGTGTAGATTACTTCTGCTTCATTTAGAACTTCCTTTAAATGGAGCCTAGAGTATGTACACATGTAGTTGCTTAACAATGTTGTGTTGCTTTCTGCTGTACAGCAAATCAAATTAGGTGTGCAATGTATAAACATAACCTCTTTCATTTAATTTCCTTCTAAATTTAGGTCATCACAGAGCATGGAGGACAGTTCTCTGTGCTACACAGATAGTTCCCATTAGTTATCAAGGCATTATTTTCCAAAATATACAAACGGCTATGTAGCCCAGTATAAACACACACACACACATACACACAAAACAGAAAACACACACACACACACACACACACACACACACACACACACACACACCTCAGTAAAAAAACAGGCAGATCTAAATAGTCATTTCCCAAAAGAAGTCATACAGATGATGAAAAAACACTTGAGAAGAGGCTAAGTTCAGGTTAGTCACTCAGTCGTGTCTGACTCTTTGTGACCCCATGGACTTCAGCACGCCAGGTCTCGCTGTCCATCACCAACTTCCGGAGTCCACAAAACTTATGTCCATTGAGGCAGTGATGCCATCCAACCATCTCATCCACTGTCGTCCCCTTCTCTGTCTGCACTCCATCTTTCCCAGCATCAGGGTCTTTTCAAATGGTTCAGCTCTTCACATGAGGTGGCCAAAATATTGGAGTTTCAGCTTAAACATCAGTCCTTCCAATGAATACCAGGCCTGATCTCCTTTACGATGGACTGATTGGATCTTCCTGGAGCCCACGGGACTCTCAAGAGTCTTCTCCAACACCACAGTTCAAAATTATCACTTCTTTAGTGCTCAGCTTTCTTTACAGTCCAACTCTCACATCCATACAGGACTACTAGAAAAAACATAGCCTTGACTAGACGGACCTTCGTTGGCAAAATAATGTCTCTGCTTTTTAATAAGTTGTCTAGGTTGATCATAACTTTCCTTTCAAGGAGTAAGTGTCTTTTAATTTCATGGTTGCAGTCATCATCTGCAGTGATTTTCGAGCCCCCCAAAATAAAGTCAGCCACTGTTTCCACCATTTCCCCATCTATTTGCCATAAAGTGATGAGACCATGATCTTCATTTTCTGAATGTTGAGCTTTAAGCCAACTTTTTTTCTCTCCTCTTTCACTTTCATCAAGAGGCTCTTTAGTTCTTCTTCAATTTCTGCCTGTAGAAAGGGTGGTGTCACCTGCATATCTGAGGTTACTGATATTTCTCCCAACAAACTTGATTCCAGCTTGTGCTTCCTCCAGTGCAGGGTTTCTCATGATGTACTCTGCATATGAGTTAAATAAGCACGGCAACAATATACAGCCTTGATGTACTCCTTTCCCTCTTTGGAACCAGTTTGCTGTTCCATGTCCAGTTTTAACTCTTGCTTCCTGACCTGCATACAGAGTTGTCAAGAGGCAGATCAGGTGGTCTGGTATTTCCATCTCCTTCAGAATTTCCCACAGTTTATTGTTATTCACACACTCAAAGGCTTTGGCATAGTCAATAAAGAATAAATAGATGTTTTTCTGGAATTCTCTTGCTTTTTCATGATCCGACAGATGTTGGCAATTTGATCTCTTGTTCCTCTACCTTTGCTAAAACCTCCTTGAACATCTGGAAGTTCATGGTTCACGTATTGCTGAAGCCTGGCTTGGAGAATTTTGAGCATTAATTTACTAGTGTGTGAGATGAGTGTAATTGTTCTGTAGTTTGAGCATTCTTGGACATTGCCTTTCTTTGGGATTGGAAGGAAAACTAATGTTTTCCAGTCCTGTGGCCACTGATGAGTTTTCCAGATTTACTGGCATATTGAGTGCAGAACTTTCACAGCAGCATCTTTGAGAATTTTAAATAGCTCAACTGGAATCCCATCACCTCCACTAGCTTTGTTCATAGTGCTGCTTCTGAAGGCCCACTTAACTTCACATTCCAGGATGTCTGTCTCTAGGTGAGTGATCACATCATTGTGACTATCTGGGTATTGAAGATAGTTTTGGGACAGTTCTCCTCTTCATGTCTTCTTAATGTCTTCTGCTTCTGTTAGGTCCATATCATTTCTGTCATTTATTGAGCCCATCTTTGCATGAAATGTTCCCTTGGTATCTCTAATTTTCTTGAAGAGATCTCTAGTCTTTTCCATTCTTTATTTCCTTCTATTTCTTTGCGCTGATCACTGAGGGAGGCTTTCTTATCTCTACTTGCTATTCTTTGGAACTCTGCATTCAAATGGATATATCTTTCCTTTTCTCCTTTGCTTTTGGCTTCTCTTCTTTTCACAGCTATTTGTAAGGCCTCCTCAAACAGCCATTTTGCTTTTTTGCATTTCTTTTTCTTGGGGATGGTCTTGGGCCCTGTCTCCTGTACAGTGTCATGAACCTCCATCCATAGTTCATCATCACTATTCATTAGAGAAATGCAAATCAAAACTACAATGTGGTATTCCTTCACGCCCGTTTGAATAGATAGCAACAAAAATTCTACAAGCAATAATTCCTGGAGAGAATGCGGGGAAAAAGGGAACAATCTTGCACTGTTAGTGGGCATGTAAATTGGTACGGCCACTATGGTGAACAGTATGGCAGCTCCTTTAAAAACTAAAAAATATAATCACCTTATGACCTACTCCTGAGCTTTTTTTCTGGAAAAAAACTTAAAACCAAAAGATGGATGCACCCTAATGTTCATTACAGCATTATTTCCTTGAGGCACGACACGCAACATTTTTTAATTATAGCAAAAACAGAAAAAATTTTAAAAAAAGAATAAAAAAAGTATAAAGCAAGCAGTCTCTAAAGATGTGGCCAAATTACTCAGTATTTGTAAAAGGAAAATCTTCAGTATAAGTAAACAAAGCAAGAACCACATATCAGAACCAAGTTATGTGTTAAAATTGAAATAACAGAAAGTATTTTATAGTGAAAGAACTAACACACCCTGATATTTTATCTCCCCAGCTCAGGAACTCAGAATTCTGAGCCAGTGGTAAATGAAATCATGGGTGATTTTTTCTTGTTTTTTTTTTTTTTTCCTACCAAATTTACATTTTCTGTTATGAGCATGTATTAATTTTTTAATAAAGTTATACAGTGTCTTTTTCAATATGTGAAGAATGCATCTGGATTTTATAAATTTCATTCATAAGCATTCTTCTGTTTCTCCATGAGAAGGCAGCATAACCACAGTAAATATTTCTTTATACACATTTATACATATGAGTGAATACATTCGGATTTTATAAATTACATTCGTTATCATTTTTCTATTTCTGCTTGAGAGGGCATCATATGCATCCGTTCAGTTCAGTTCAGTCGTTCAGTGGTGTCCGACTCTTTGGAACTCATGAATTGCAGCACGCCTGGCCTCCCAGTCCATCACCAACTCCCGGAGTTCAATCAGACCCACGTCCATTGAGTCAGTGATGCCATCCAGCCATCTCATCCCCTGTCGTTCCCTTCTCCTCCTGCCCCCAATCCCTCCCAGCATCAGAGTCTTTTCCAATGAGTTAACTCTTCTCATGAGGTGGCCAAAGTACTGGAGTTTCAGTTTTAGCATCATTCCTTCCAAAGAAATCCCAGGGCTCATCTCCTTCAGAATGGAATGGTTGGATCTCCTTGCAGTCCAAGGGACTCTCAAGAGTCTTCTCCAACACCAGAGTTCAAAAGCATCAATTCTTCTGCACTCAGCTTTCTTCACAGTCCAACTCTCACATCCATACTTGACCACTGGAAAAACCATAGCCTTGACTAGATGGACCTTTGGTGGCAAAGTAATGTTTCTGCTTTTCAATATGTTGTCTAGGTTGGTCATAACTTTTCTTCCAAGGAGTAAGCGTCTTTTAATTTCATGGCTGCAGTCATCATCTGCAGTGATTTTGGAGCCCCCCAAATAAAGTCTGACACTGTTTCCACTGTTTCCCCATCTATTTCCCATGAAGTGATGGGACCGAATACCATGATCTTCATTTTCTGAATGTTGAATTTTAAGCCAACTTTTCCCCTCTCCTCTGTCACCTTCATCAAGAGCATAGTAAACATTTATTCATACCCACATATACATATGAGAGAATACATCAACATTTTATGAATTACATTCATACTTATTATTCTATTTCTCCAAAAGATGAAACATAAGCACAATAAATATTTGTTCATACCCACATATACTCTGGAGAGTCTCTTGGATTGCAAGGAAATCAATCCAGTCAATCCTTAAGGATATTACTCTTGAATATTCACTGGAAGGACTGATGTTGAAGCTGAAACGTCAATTCTTTGGCTACCTTATGTGAAGAACTGACTTATTGGAAAGGCCCCTGGTGCTGAGAAAGACTGAAAGCAGGAGGAGAAGCAGACAACAGAGGATGAGATCGTTGGTTCGCATCACCCACTCGGTGGATCTGAATTTAAGCAGGCTCAGGTAGTAGGTAATTGGACAGGGAAGCGTGGCATGCCACAGTTCATGGAGTTGCAAAGAGTTGGACACGACCGGGCAACTGAAATGAACTGACACATACATATAAAACCCTTATACAGATCAAAATGGACATACTATACCAAGAGTGCTTTATAAACACCTTTTAATAATATATTTTAGAAAATAACCATAGATGAATAGCTCTATGTATGGTTAAAATGATACAGGAATACAGTTACAACAATAAGGCTATTTCAGTCAACATGCATCGTCCGAGAGCTGATCATACTAAATGAAGTGAGGCACACAGGTAAACATATATACCAAAAAATATCATAATATCCAAACGTGGAATCTAAGATATGACACAAATGAACATATGTATGAATCAGAAACACACTCATAGACATAGAGAATAGACTTACAGCTTCAAGGCAGAGAGAATTGGGGGAGAAATGGAGTAAGAGACTGGGGTTAACAGATATAAAACAAATTATATGAAATGGAATGACAAGTTCCTACTCTAAAGCACAGAGGACTACATTCAGTATCCAATTACAAATCATAATGAAATGTGATTTAAAAAGTCATATATATATATGATTTTTAAAATATATATATATATATATATAAATCATACATATATACATATATATATATATATATATATATATATATATATATATATGACTTTAAAAAATATATATATATATATGACTTCCCTGGCAGTCCAGAGGTTAAGACTACAGATTTCCACTGCAGGGGATGCAGATTCAAACCCTGGTCAGGGAACTAATTCCACTTGCTGCACAGTGTAGCCAAAAAAAAAAAAAAGAGAGAGAGAGATTAAATAAAAGAATGTGTGTGTGTATATATATATATATATATCCACACACAAGGTATATATATATACATATATGTCTATAACAGAATCACTTTGCTGTAAAGCAGAATTTAACACAAAATTATAAATGAACTATACTTCAGTTAAAAAGTAGCATGACTGAGGAAAGAAAAGATTGCTATATTTCATTGTGTGTAAAGTTAATATCCAAAGAAAATTGCTGTATACAAACAGGGCTGACTACTTAATGGCAGGCTTGCTGAAATACTTAAGGAGACACATACTGAAATGCACCAAGGAAAAAGATTGATTGTTGATTAGATAGAAGGATGGACAAATGGGTAGATAGGTGACAAAGAAAGTATTAAAATAGGTTACAAAACCAGACTTCTATGTATGCTGTGTAAAAGAGACCCACCTGAAACCAAGGGGCACATACAGAGTGAAAGTGAAGGGCTGGGAAGAGGTATTTCATGCAAAATGTGAGCAACAGGAATTAGGAGTAGCAATACTCATATCAGATAAAATAGACTTTGAAATAAAGGGTGTGAAAAGAGACAAAGAAGGCCACTACATAATTGTCAAAGGATCAACCCAAGAAGAAGATATAACAATTATAAATATACATGCACCCAACATAGGAGCATTCAATACGTAAGGCAAATGCTAACAAGTATGAAAGGGGAAATTAAAAACAATACAATAATAGTGGGAGACCTTAAGACCCTACTCACACCTAGGGATAGATCAACCAAACAGAAAATTAGCAAGGAAACACAAACTTTAAGTGATACGATGGATCAGTAAGACCTAATTGATTTCAAAAGAACATTTCACGCCAAAGCAATGAAATTCACCTTTTTCTCAAGTATTCTCCAGGATAGATCACATACTGGGCCATAAATCTAGCCTTGGTAAACTGAAAACAAAAATCAAAATCAAAATCATTTCAAGCATCTCTTCTGATCACAATGCAGTAAGATTAGATGTCAAAAACAGGGGAAAGAAACCATTACAAATACAAACATATGGAGGGTAAACAACATGCTTCTGAATGACTGACATAAAATAGAAGAAATCAGAAAAGAAATGGAAATACGCATAGAAACAAATGAAAATGAAAACACAACCCATACAAATAGCTGTGAAGAGAAGTGAAAAACAAAGGCGAAAAGGAAAGATATAAACATCTGAATGCAGAGTTCCAAAGAATAGCAAGAAGAGATAAGAAAGCCTTCTTCGGCGATCAATGCAAAGAAATAGAGGAAAACAACAGAATGGGAACGACTAAGGATCTCTTCAAGAAAATCAGAGATATCAAAGGAACATTTCACGCAAAGACGGGCTCAATAAAGGACAGAAATGGTATGGACCCAACAGAAGCAGAAGATACTAAGAAGAGATGGCAAGAATACACAGAAGAACTGTACAAAAAAGATCTTCACGACCCAGATAATCACGATGGTGTGATCACTGACCTAGAGCCAGACATCCTGGAATGTGAAGGCAAGGGGGCCTTAGAAAGCATCACTATGAACAAAGAGAGTGGAGGTGATGGAATTCCAGTTGAGGCATTCCAAATCCTGAAAGATGATGCTGTGAAAGTGCTGCACTCAATATGCCAGCAAATTTGGAAAACTCAGCAGTGGCCAAAGGACTGGAAAATGTCAGTTTTCCTTCCAATCTCAAAGAAAGGCACTGCCAAAGAATGCTCAAACTACTGCACAATTGCACTCATCTCACACGCTGGTAAAGTAATGCTCAAAATTCTCCAAGCCAGGATTCAGTAATATGGGAACCATGAACTTCCTGATGTTCAACCTGGTTTTAGAAAAGGCAGAGGAACCAGAGATCAAATTGCCAACATCCAATGGATCATGGAAAAAGCAAGAGAGTTCCAGAAAGACATCTATTTCTGCTTTATTGACTATGCCAAAGCCTTTGACTGTGTAGATCACAATAAACTGGAAAATTCTGAGAGAGATGGGAATACCAGACCACCTGGATCTGCCTCTTGAGAAATTTGTATGCAGGTCAGGAAGCAACAGTTAGATCTGGACACGGAACAACAGACTGGTTCTAAGTAGGAAAAGGAGTACGTCAAGGCTGTATATTGTCACCGTGCTTATTATACGCAGAGTACATCATGAGAAACACTGGGCTGGAAGAAACACAAGCTGGAATCAAGATTGCCAGGAGAAATATCAATAACCTCAGATATGTAGATGACACCACCCTTATGGCAGAAAGTGAAGAGGAACTCAGAAGCTTCTTGATGAAAGTGAAAGTGGAGAGTGAAAAAGTTGGCTTAAAGCTCAACATTCAGAAAATGAAAATCATGGCAACCGGTCCCACCACTTCATGGGAAATAGATGGGGAAACAGTGGAAACAGTGTCAGACTTTATTTCTCTGGGCTCCAAAATCACTACAGATGGTGACGGCAGCCATGAAATTAAAAAGCGCTTACCCCTTGGAAGGAAAGTTATGACCAACCTAGACAGCATATTCAAAAGCAGAGACATTACTTTGCCAACAAAGGTTCGTCTAGTCAAGGCTATGGTTTTTCCTGTGGTCATGTATGGATGTTAGAGTTGGACTGTGAAGAAGCCTGAGCACCGAAGAATTGATGCTTTTGAACTGTGGTGTTGGAAAAGACTCTTGAGAGTCTCTTGGACTGCAAGGAGGTCCAAGCAGTCCATTCTGAAGGAGATCAGCCCTGGGATTTCTTTGGAAGGAATGATGCTAAAGCTGAAACTCCAGTACTTTGGCCACCTCCTGCGAAGAGTTGACTCATTGGAAAAGACTCTGATGCTGGGAGGGATTGGGGGCAGGAGGAGAAAGGAACGGCAGAGGATGAGATGGCTGGATGGCATCACTGACTCAATGAACGTGAGTCTCAGTGAACTCTGGGAGTTGGTGAGGGACAGGGAGGCCTGGCGTGCTGCGATTCATGGGGTCACAAAGAGTCGGACACGACTGAGCAACTGATCTGATCTGATCTAAGGGGCTCTGGAGTAGACCACGGCAAGTCTTCAAAATGACTTAGGTGACTCGGAAGCCACAAGGCTCTAGAGCTGTTATACAACAGCTGACTTTAGATACCCGGGAGAAATGATGAAGACCTCCCATGAACTGAGGTCCAAAGGATGTGTCAAGGGGACCTGAACCCACCTAAGCTCCTCATGTCTTTCTCTGAATTATTTAGCATGTTGAAAAAAATAGCTTTATATCATTCTTTCTTATGGCTAACATTCCATTGCATACATAATATATCTGTCTTTATCCATTCACCTATCTATGGGCATTTAAGGCTGTTTCCATGTCTTTGCTACTGTACATTGGGCTACTATAAACACTGTTGTGCATATCACTTTTCTGATGGGAGTTTTCATCTTACTGGATATATGACCAGTAGTGTTATTGTTGGATCATATAGTAACTGTATTTTTTTTTTTTATTCTTCCAATTTTATTTTATTTTTAAACTTTACATAATTGTATTAGTTTTGCCAAATATCAAAATGAATCCACCACAGGTATACATGTGTTCCCCATCCCGAACCCTCCTCCCTCCTCCCTCCCCATACCATCCCTCTGGGCCGTCCCAGTGCACCAGCCCCAAGCATCCAGCATCGTGCATCGAACCTGGACTGGCAACTCGTTTCCTACATGATATTTTACATGTTTCATTGCCATTCTCCCAAATCTTCCCACCCTCTCCCTCTCCCACAGAGTCCATAAGACTGTTCTATACATCAGTGTCTCTTTTGCTGTCTCGTACACCGGGTTATTGTTACCATCTTTCTAAATTCCATATATATGCGTTAGTATACTGTATTTATGTTTTTCCTTCTGGCTTACTTCACTCTGTATAATAGGCTCCAGTTTCATCCACCTCATTAGAACTGATTCAAATGTATTCTTTTTAATGGCTGAGTAATACTCCATTGTGTATATGTACCACAGCTTTCTTATCCATTAACCCACTGCAAACATTATGCTCAATGGTGAAAAATTGAAAGCATTTCCTCTAAAGTCAGGAACAAGACAAGGGTGCCCACTTTCACCATTACTATTCAACATAGTTTTGGAAGTTTTGGCCACAGCAATCAGAGCAGAAAAAGAAATAAAAGGAATCCAAATTGGAAAAGAAGAAGTAAAACTCTCACTATTTGCAGATGACATGATCCTCTACATAGAAAACCCTAAAGAGTCCACCAGAAAATTACTAGAAATAATCAATGACTACAGTAAAGTTGCAGGATATAAAATCAACACACAGAAATCCCTTGCATTCCTATACACTAATAATGAGAAAACAGAAAGAGAAATTAAGGAAACAATTCCATTCACCATTGCAACGGAAAGAATAAAATACTTAGGAATATATCTACCTAAAGAAACTAAAGACCTATATATAGAAAACTATAAAACACTGGTGAAAGAAATCAAAGAGGACACTAATAGATGGAGAAATATACCATGTTCATGGATTGGAAGAATCAATATAGTGAAAATGAGTATACTACCCAAAGCAATTTATAGATTCAACGCAATCCCTATCAAGCTACCAACAGTAACTGTATTTTTAGAGTTTTAAAAAACTCTATACCGGGGAAGGAGATGATGGGCAGGAGGTTCAAAAGGAGGGGGTATATGGCTGATTCGTGTTGAGGTTTCAAAGAAAGCAACAAAATTCTATAAAGCAATCACCCTTCAGTAAAATAAAAAATATTATAAAAGCACTGCTTATTGTTTTCAATAGTGGCTGCATCAGTTTCTTGATTTTCATGTATAGTAGTGGTAGTGAAAGTCACTCAGTCGTGTCAGACTCTTTGCAATCCCATAGATTATACAGCCCATGGACTTCTCCAGGCCAGAATACTGGAGTGAATAGCCTTTTCCTTCTCCAGTGGATATTCCCCACCCAGAGATCAAAACTAGGTCTCCAGCATTGCAGGCGGTTTTTCACGTATGCTGCTGCTGCTGCTTGTCACTTCAGTTGTGTCCAACTCTGTGTGACCTCACAAGACGGGAGCCCACCAGGCTAATGCATCCCTGGGATTCTCCAAGCAAGAACACTAGAGTGGGTTGCCATTTCTTTCTCCAATGCATGAAAGTAAAAAGTGAAAAGGAATTCACTAAGTCCTGTCCGACTCTGCACCCCCATGGACAGCAGCCTACAAGGTTCCTCTGTCCGTGGGATTTTCCAGGCAAGAGTATCAGCCATTATAGGATGTTGTTAATCTTCCTGCAGTACATGGTTGACTTACATGGTTTTTTTTTTCCAAAAATATTTTTGTTGTTCTTCTTTTTTTTAATATATATTCTTAGGAGTGGAGCTGCCAGGTCATATGGTCAGTCTCTTGTATTCTTTAAAAGGCACTTTGTAGTGACATTTATAATGGCTCCTACCAAATATATCTCACTAGTACCATAAAGATTCCCCTTTAAAAATGTTTCTCTACCATGTCTTCTCTGTATAATATTTGATACTTTTTCACTACTCAGAGGTGATACCTCATTAATATAGTGTGTGTATCTATAATAATACACTGGGTTTCTCAGGTGGCACTGTCGTTAAGAATCTGCCTGCAAAGACAGGAGTCAAAGGAGATGTGATTTGGGAAGATCCCCTGGAGGAGGAAATGGCAAGTCACTCCAGACTTCTTGCCTGGAAAATTCCATGGACAGAGGAACGTGGTGGGCTATGGTTCTTGGGATCACAAAGAGGTGAACCCAAAAGAATTCTCAGTAATTCAGTATAATGAGTGTATTTCATGTGCTTTTAAAGAAATACTGAGAACTGTATTTACCTGTTGGTATTTTCTTCCAGATATGGTGCGCTATTTGACATATTTCATTCACACAAGACAGTTAGCAATTTTTGAAAGACAGATATCATTGAAAGCCCCGCAGCCTTGGGAATATTAAGTGATTCTGTTTTTGTTTTTGTTTTTAAGCTGTATTTAACTGTTGATGTTTTCTTCCTGAGAGTGTCCGGGATTTCTTTTTCACTTTTTGTTTGTTTGTTTGTTTGTTTTGGATGAGTGACTCCTGTCATGTTCAAGGGTAGGTGTCATGTCAAGTCCACCAATAAGACCCTGTGTATATCAGATGTGCATCAGTGATAGTTTTAAGGCTGCTGTTACAGAGAAAACCCTCCATGCTGCAAGACTTTATTATTTGCTCCTCTTTTAGGATGGTCTGTGATGTCTGAGAGTTTTTGTCAGGCCTGGAAGTGCATTAGAGTAGAATGAGCCAGAGGATGCCACCAAACCTGATGTCTCCTCACTCTTGGATCTTGGAAGCAAGTGTTCCTATTCTCTTTAAGTTGAAGACAATGATGAGTTGGTTTTACGTGCACAGATTCTTGTTCTGAGACACTGAGACTATGTATTTAGCTGTGGTTGCTTTTCCCTACATATAATTAGAAATTGTTTTGTCTACCACTCTTGCTGCAATAGGTTTATATAGATTTTGTATTTAGTATGGATCTGTGGGAAGAAATTAATACCAAGTTCCAGATGTATCCCTTCCATCCACCAAGGTCCTCGGCTACCCTTAAGTTTCTTGCCAGTTGGATGTCCATGTCACATTTGTGTCAGAGCTCACTGCAGTGGATTTCTGTATCCCACCACTCCACTGTATCCTATGATGTTTCTTGAAATGTTCCTTCATTCATTGTGATGATCTCTGGATTTATCTCTATTGGTGAAGAGGGCCTACTTTCAAATTTCAATCCTTGATTCAAACTTCATTCCAGACCTATATCACACTTCTTTATCCATTCCTCTATCCAAGTACACTATCTTAACTTTCATTTCTTTGATGTTCTGAAAGATGCAGCAGGACTTAGTTTGCAGTGAGTCGTGTTGGAACTCTGTTCATGTCTGAAATACTCCCAGGGAGGATTGGATTTATCATACTGTCTCTACCTCTTTACTTATTTATTTTTCTCTCATGGGAGTGCACTTTTCTAGTCACGCTCATAGTGGCTCTTACCAGGTCCATTCCACCAGTACCTTAAAGCATCCACTGTACTAATCCTACTCTGCCATTAATGCCATGTCCAGGATCTGACAGTGGCCCTTTGCCATGCTCAGGTGGAGGTGATAATGTCCGCGGAGCTTAGATGTCTGTATCTCTTAGAATTCACCCTATGTGCTGTGTGCTTTTTTTTAAAGAAACACGGAATTGCGTTTACCTGTTCATATCCTCTTCCTGTTAGCTTCTCCCAAGTTCACTTTACTTATTTTCCCCATCTGCAAGCCCTGAACATTTTTTCATCATGGGTATCAGTTGGAGCTCAACCCTTTTGTGAATAGTGTGGCCATCAGCAAACATTTTAAGGTTGCTGTTAGAGAAAATGTCCAGAAGGCCACAGCATTTCTTCATTCCTTCCTCTTATTTCCATGGTAACATCAGCCTCTGTGTTATTCCCAAGTCTGGTTGTAAATGAGAGTAAAGTGAGACACAGGTAGTCACCAAAAGTATTGGTTGTTTACTCTTTGATCTTTTTTTCAGGTGAAACTTTATTTTTTAAGACTATCAACACCGTTGTAGTTGTTTCATGGCAACAGTTCCACCTTCCTTTCCACAGATACTTGGAGGAATTCAGCTGTGGTTATTGTCAGAGGTGTCTTTTGGAATCTGCTGAGTATGTGCCTCTTGATACAGGAGGTCCATGTGGATTATGAATTGCGTAGGTATTTGTGGTTATAACTTTATTCCAGCCTTCACCTTTTGGCCTCTCACCCACCAATACCCTTTGCTAACTGTAATATTCTTACCAGGAGTGTAAATCCATTTCACTTTTCTTTGGGTGCTCGTTCCATCAATATGTTTTTTAATCCCCTCTGGAAGGCCTATGTTGTAATATCTCTTTAATCTGCCCTTCTTTACTTACTGTGATTCACTCTTGATTTCTGCATATCCCCATAAATGGCTTGTGTGTGTGTGTGTGTGGCATTTTCATAATGTCAGAGTCATAGTTTTTGTGTCTCTATGTCCCATATGTTTCTCTTTTCATTTGCAGCCAGCGATTCTTTCCTTTCATCACTTGGGCATTGTGAATCCTGCTGCCGGGCATGTTTGTGGAGTTGGGGGTGTTGTCGTGTGTTTTCCATGATCTGTTGATTGCTCAAATACTCTGGGAGTCTGCCATATGACATCATCTGTGTCATTTTGTGATTCCAAGGCACTTTGACAGTTATGCTTATAAGTCCCTGACCACTTACCTCCCACCAGTGGCATACAGGGGTCCTCTATACTAACATTGCTCTACTCTTTCTTGTCTGTAGAGTATTGGATAATGGCGTTTTTGGTTTCTCATTAGAGATATTGCCTTGCACTTTAACTTTTCGATTCACTGATAATAGAGCAAATGAGGCACATTTCCAGAGGCTTCTTTCTAAGCATTGACCAAGTATTTACTTGTTGATGTTTCCATCCTGATCATGTGATTTACGCCCGTTTTTTTTTTTTTTTTTTGGTCTGCCACCGCTGGCCATTTTCTAAGGGTAGTCGTCATTAAAGCTCAGACGCCTCGTTTATAGTCAGTGTCCATCAACCCAGGGTTTAAGGTTGCTGTTCCTGAGCGTGGCGACAAGGCATCAGCATTTCTTCGGGTTCTCCTCTTGCTACCATGGTAACTGCATCTTTAGAAGTATGTGGCACTTCCACTGGTAAATGACAGTAGTATGAGATAGAGGAAGCCCCTGAATGCTTGTGTCTCCTTCCTACTCGGTTTTATTGTAGTTCATATTTCTTTTTTGAGGAAGGTGATGAACATTGTTTCCTTTGTTGTGGCTGTACAGATTATTCAGATTCCTGCTCCCTTACACCAATACACAGACATTCAACAATGGTTATTTCCTCCGACCTGCTCTCAGAAAGTGTGTAGTATATCACTCTTGCTAAATCAGTCCTTGTGGGTTATATAGTTGACAAGTATTTGTGGGAATCCGTGAACTTCAGCCTACCAATGTAAGACTTCCTCTCACCTATCCCCTTTGCTAAGCATCAGGAAGTTCCCATCACTGGGTGTCCATTTTATTTTGGTCGGAGTACTCACTGCCAGCAATCTTGTCTGCCCCATTTGAAAGGTAAATCCATTGAAACATGTAGAATATCATGTAAGAAACGAGTTGCCAGTCCAGGTTCGATGCGCAATACTGGATGCTTGGGGCTGGTGCACTGGGATGACCCAGAGGGATGGTGTGGGGAGGGAGGAGGGAGGAGGGTTCAGGATGGGGAACACATGTATGCCTGTGGCGGATTCATTTTGATATTTGGCAAAACTAAAACAATTATGTAAAGTTTAAAAATAAAATAAAATTAAAAAAAAAAAAAAAAAGGTAAATCCTATAACATAGCTCTCATCTTCGCTTCTTCACTCATTCTGGTTATCACTTATCTGTACCTCTGACCACGTTATTTCCTTGTTTCAAAGTGTGTGTCATAGTCCTTCATGAACCCGAATCCCATTCCTTGAACCATTCATCTCTTCCTCACTGTGTACTTTGTTTACTTTCATCTCTGGACATTGGGAATGCTGCTGCAGTGCATGCTCTCTTGCGTGTGGTTTTCAAAACCTGTGTCTTTTGAAGTATCCTAGGAGTGGAATACCAGACCACCTGACCTGCCTCTTGAGAAATCTGTATACAGGTCAGGAAGCAACAGTTAGAACTGGACATGAAACAACAAACTGGTTCTAAATAGGAAAAGGAGTACATCAAGGCTGTATATTGTCACCCTGCTTACTTAACTTATATGCAAAGTACATCATGAGAAATGCTGGGCTGGAGGAAGCACAAGCTGGAATCAAGATTGCTGGGAGAAATATCAATAACTTCAGATATGCAGATGACATCACCCTTATGGAAGAAAATGAAGCGGAATTAAAAAGCCTCTTGATGAAAATGAAAGAAGAGAGTGAAAACAGTTGGCTTAAAGCTCAACACTCAGAAAACTAAGATCATGGCATCTGGTCCCATCACATCATGCAAATAGATGGGGAAACAGTGGAAACAGTACCTGAGTATTTTTCTGGGCTCCAAAATCACTGC
Source organism: Bos taurus (assembly GCF_002263795.3). Taxonomy (NCBI): domain Eukaryota; kingdom Metazoa; phylum Chordata; class Mammalia; order Artiodactyla; family Bovidae; genus Bos; species Bos taurus. The sequence continues at coordinate 22,065,711 of NC_082638.1, forward strand.
AGTTGGTGATTGCAGCCATGAAATTAAAAGATGCTTGCTCCTTGGAAGGAAAGTTATGACCAACCCAGACAGCATATTATAAAGCAGAGGCATTACTTTGCCAACAAAGGTCCATCTAGTCAAGGCTATAGTTTTTCCAGTAGTCATGTATGGATGTGAGAGTTGGACTATAAAGACAGCTGAGTGCAGAAGAACTGATGTCTTTGAACTGTGGTGTTGGAGAAGACTCTTTAGAGTCCCTTTGACTGCAAAGAGATCGAACCAGTCCATCCTAAAGGAGACTAGTCCCAGGTGTTCACTGGAGGGACTCACGTTGAAGCTGAAACTCCAATACTTTGGCCACCTGATGCAAAGAGCTGACTCACTTGAAAAGACCCTAATGCTGGGAAAGAGTGAGGGCAGGAGGAGAAGGGGATGATAGAGGACGAGATGGTTGGATGGCATCACTGATTCGACGGACATGGGTTTGAGTGGACTCTGGGAGATTGTGATGGACAGGGAGGCCTGGCGTGCTGTGGTTCATGGGGACATAAAGAGCTGGACACGACTGAGTGACTGAACTTAACTGAATTAGGAGTGGAGAGGCTGTGGTATACTATGGAGTACTGTTCATGGGCTTTTTGCTATTTGAAAGCACTTGAGTTGTGTTTACCTCTTTATGTTTTCTTCCTGAAAGTGTCTCATTTGTGTGTGTGTGTGTGTGTGTGTGTGTGTATTTATTTATTTAATTTCGGGTGTGTGACTCCTGATGTGTTCAAGGGTAGGTATCATGTTGGGTCCAGCGGCCTTGTGAATATCAGATGTCCATCAGTGATAATTTTCAGGCTGTGGTTACAGAGAGCAGCCTCCATGCTGCAAAGCTTCTTTATCCTGTCCTCTATAAGGATGGCCTCTGCTGCCTGAGAGTTTTAGTCAGGCCTGACTATACATTCGAGTAGCATGAGCCAGAGGATGCCACCAAATCTGATGTCTCCTCACTCTTGGATTTTAAGTAAAATTCCTATTCTATTTAAGTTGATTGACAAGGACGCATTTGTTTTACATGAACAGATCACTGTTCCACGACACGGAGAATACTAGATGTTCAGCTGTGCTTGTTTTCACCTACATGTTATTAGAATGGGTTTTGTCTTGCTGACAAACTTGCTGAAGTAGACTTATGTGGATTCTGTATTTTATATGTATCTGTGCAAGAAATTAATACCAAGTGCCAGATGTATCCCTTCCATCAAGCAGGGTTCTCCACTAACCCTAAGCTTCTTTCCAGGTTGGATGTCCATGTCACCTTTGTGTGGGGTCTCACTGTTCTGAATTTTTGTATCACACCTCTCCGCTTAATCCCATGATGATTCTTGCATCAACCTTCCTTCACTCAGTGTGATGATCTCTGGATTTATCTCTATCTGTTAAGATGGCCAATGTTCATATTTCAACCCTTGATTCAAAATTAATTCTATACCTATATCACGTTTCTTTATCCATTGCTCCTTCCAGGTATGCTATCTTTACTTTCATCTCTTCAAGGACCCTGTTTGGTGTGTGTGATGTCTGAAACCTATTCATTTCTGAAGTAGTGCAGGAGAGGATCTAATTAATCATACCGTCTCTACCTCTTTATTTATTTTTCTCTCATGGGAGTGGACTCTTCTAGTCATGCTCACAGTGGCTCTTACCAGATCCATTCCACCAGTACCCTAAAGCACCCACTGTACTAATGTTACTCTACCATTGATGCCATATTCAGCATTTGACAGTTGCCTTTTTCCATGGTCAGGCAGAGGTGATAATGTCCTCACATCGTAGCTGTCTGTATCTCTTAGAATTCACCCTATGTGCAAATTGTCCTGAGCTTTTTTAAAGAAACATGGAACTGTGTTTACCTGTTCATATCCTCTTCCTGTTAACTTCTCCTGTGTTTACTTTATTAATTTTCCCCTCTGGGACCCCTGGAAATTTGTTAAGGGTGGGTATCTTTCGGAGCTCAGCACTCTTGTGAATAGTGCAATCATGATGGCACCCCACTCCAGTACTCTTGCCTGGAAAATCCCGTGGACGGAGGAGCCCGGTAGGCTGCAGTCCATGGGGTCGCTCAGAGTCGTACAGGACTGAGCGACTTCACCTTCACTTTTCACCTTCATGCATTGGAGAAGGGAATGGCAACCCACTCCAGTACTCTTGCCTGGAGACTCCCAGGGACAGGGGAGCCTGGTGGGCTGCCGTCTCTGGGGTCGCACAGAGTCGGACACGACTGAAGCGACTCAGCAGCAGCAGCTGCAGCAAGCGGTTTAAGGTTGCTGTTAGAGAAAATGTCCACAAGGCGGCAGCATTTTTTCATTCCCGCCTCTTGTTACTATGGTAACAGCAGCCTGGGAGGTTATCCCAGTTCAGTTCAGTTCAGTCAGTCGCTCAGTCGTGTCCGACTCTTTGCGCCCCCAAGAATCTCAGCATGTCATTTCCATCAGCAACTCCCCAGCCTGGTTGTAAATGAGAGTAGAATGAGGCACAGGATGACATCAAAAGTTTTTGTCTCTTTAGCCCTTCAGGTTTAAGTCTAACTTTATTTCTTATTTAAGACCGTTTACACCAGTGTAGTTGTTGCAGGGAAACCGTTTCTCCTTCCTTTCAACAGATAACTGGAGGTATTCACTGTCGTTATTGTCAGAGCTATCTTTTAGAATCTGCTGAGTACATGTCTCTTGATACAGGAGGTCTATGTGGATTATGAATTACATAGGTAGTTGTGGGTACAACTTTATTCCAGGCTTCACCTTTTGGCCTCTCACCCTTTGCTAACTGTAATTTCCTTACCAGGAATGTAAGTCCATTTCACTTTTGTTTGAGTATTCATCGCTATCAGTATATTTTTTTAATACTCTCTGAAAGGCATATGTTGTGATTTGTCTTTAATCTCCCCTTCTTTACTTACTGTGATTCGCTCTAGATTTCTGCATATCCCTGAAAATGGCATTTTTTTTTTGGCGTTTTCATAATGCCAGAGTCATATTTTGTTGTGTCTCTATGTGCAATGTCTTTCTCTTCTCGTTTGCAGCCAACGAATCTCTTTGCTTTCATCTCTTGGGCAATGTGAATACTGCTGCAGCGCATGTTTGTGGGGTGGGGGTGTGGGCATGTGTTTTCCATGGTCTGTTGGTTTCTCAAATTCTCTGGGATTGGAAGTGCCACATGACATCATCTGTCCCATTTTTTGAGTCCAAGGCACTTTGACAGTCTTGCCCATGAATGTTCTGATCGCTTATCTACCACCAGTGGCATATAAGGTACCCCTTTCTAATACTGCTCTACCCTTTCCTGTCTATAGAGTTTTGGATAATGGCCTGTTTCATTTCTCACTAGTGGTATTGCATTGCAGTTTAATTTTTCATATCACTGATAATAAAGCAAGTGAGGTGCATTTGCAGAGGCTTCTTTCTAAGCATTGACTGGTATTTAGCTGCTTAAGTTTCCTTTCTGATCGTATGGTTTGTTCTTGTTTTTATTTCAGCGTGCTACCCCTGGCCATTTTGTAAGGATAGGTGTCATCTAGAGCCTGGTCGCCTTGTGAATAACCAGCATCTATCAGCTTAAGGTTTGTGGTTGCTGCTCCAGAAATGGGCCACCAGACGGCAGCATTTCTGGGGTCTCTCTTCTTGTTAGTATGATAACTGCATCTTTAGAGCTATGAGCAATTTCTGCTTGTAAATGAGAGTCGAATGAGCTAGAGGAAGCTTGGCCTCCCACCCCTAAAGCTTGTGTCTATTTCATTCTAGGTTTTATTGTCGTTCGTATTTCTTGTTTGAGTTTGTTGTTTCTTGAACAGCAAATTTGTTGTTCATATTTCTTGTTTGATTTGCTTTTGTTGTGGCTGTATCAAGTCTTGCTCCCTTACACCAGTACACAGAGGCACTCGCAGTGGTTATTTCCCCTGACCTGCTCTCAGAAATTGTATAGTACATCACTCTTGCTAAGTTGGTCCCTGAAGATTATGTATGTGACAGGTATTATTGGGAATCTGTGAATTTCAGCCTACCAGTGTAAGCCTTCCTCTCACCCATCCCCTTTGCTAAGCATCAGGGTGTTCCCAGCACTGATGGGAACCCATTTTACCTCAGTCTGTGTACTCACTGGCAGCAATATTATCTGTCCCGTTTGAAAGGTAAATGCTGTGACACAGCTCTCATCTGCCCTTCTTCACTGAGTCTGATTATCACCACACTTTTCTGTACCTCTGACAATGACATTATTTCTTTGTTTCAATGCCGGAGTCATATTCCAACATGAACCCGAATTCCATTCCTTGATCCATTCATCTCTGCATCCTGTGTACTTTCTTTACGTTAATCTCTGGGCATTGTGAATGCTGCTGCAGTGCATGCTCTCTTGCCTGAGGTTTTCAAAATCTGTATTTCTGAAGTATCCTAGGAGTGGAGGGGCCTAGTCATACTGTCTCTTTTGTTTCTGTAAAGTCACATGGACAGTGATTTTTATACGGGCTCTTCCCATTGATATGCCCTCACTAGCATAAAAGGATCCCCCTCACTAATGTTAATCTACCATTTCTGGTCTGGACCATTTTCCATGGTGGCCTTTTCCCGGGCTCAGATTTGACGTCTTGTGTCAGTTTAGATTTTGTATCTCTGATAAGAATCCCTGTTGAGTACTATTTATGGGATTTTTACACAATTCATAGGGTTTTTGGTTTTTGAAAGCACTTGGAATTGTATTTACTTGGTGATGTTTACTTCCTGAGTGTGTCCCCATTTTGTTTTGTTTTTTGTTTGTTTTTAATAGTATTATTATTATTTTTGATGTGTGACTCCTGACATGTTGAAGGGTAAATATCATGTTGAGTCCAGCGGCCTTGTGAATATCAGATGAACATCTGCAATAGTTTGAAGGCTGTAGTTACAGAGAAAAGCCTCCATGCTGCAAGGTATATGCCCTCCTCTTTTAGGATGGCTACTGTTGTCTTAGTGTTTTTGTCATGCTTGGTTGTACATTAGAGTAGAATGAGCCAGAGAAGCTACCAAACCTGGTGTCTCCTCACTCTCCTTAGCTCAGCCTTCCTTAGCTTAACTCCCTTTAGCTTAGCTGTCCTTAGCTCAGCTGTCTGGAGTTCTGCTTAGCTTAGCTCTCCTTAGTTTAGCTCTCCTAAGCTCAGCCCTCCAAGCTGTCCTTAGCAGAGCCCTCCTTAGGATAGCTCTCATTAGCTCAGCTCTCCTTAGCTTCGATTTCCTTAACACAGGTCTCCTTTCATGAGCTTGGCTCTCCTTATCTTAGTTCTCCGTAGTTCAACTCTCCTCCTTAGGATAGCTATCCTTAGGATAGGATAGGATAACTATCTCCTCCTTAGGATAGCTATCATTAGCTCAGCTCTCCTCAGTCAGTTATTTCAGTCATTCAGTCTTGTCCAGATCTTTGCGGCCCTTGGACTGCAGCGCACTTGGCCTTCCTGTCCATCGCCAACTTCCAGAGTCTACTCAAATTCCTGTTAATTGAGTTGGTAATGCCATCCAACCATCTCATCCTCTGTTGTCCCCTTCTCCTCCTGTTTTCAATCTTTCCCAGCATCAGGGTCTATTGAAAGGAGTCAGTTCTTCACATCAGGTGGCTAAAGTATTGGAGTTTCAGCTTCAGCATCAGTCCTTCCAAAGAATATTCAGAATTGATTTCCTTTAGGATGGAATGGTTGGATCTCCATGCAGTCCAAGGGACTCTCAAAAGTCTTCTCCAAACCACAGTTCAAAAGCATCAATTCTTCAGCACTCAGCTTTCTTTGTAGTCTAACTATCACATCCGTACATGACTACTGGAAAAACCATAGCTTTGACTACACGAATCTTTGTTGGCAAAGTAATATCTCTTCTTTTTAATGTGCTGTCTAGCATTTTAATGTATGTTGGTCATACCTCTTCTGCAAGCAGTAAGCATCTTTTCATTTCATGGCTTTGGTCACCATCTGCAGTGATTTTGGAGACCCCAAAATAAAATCTGTCACTGTTTCCACCGTTTCCCCATCTATTTGCCATGAAATAATGGCACCAGATGTCATGATCTTAGTTTTCTGAATGTAGAGCCTTTAGCCAACTGTTTCACTCTTCTCTTTCACTTTCATCAAGAGGCTCTCTTGTTCTTCATTGCCTTCTGCCATAAGGGTGGTGTCATCTGCATATCTGAGGTCATTGATATTTCTCCCGGCAATCGTGATTCCAGCTTGTGCTTCCTCCAGCCCTGCGTTTCTCATGACGTACTCTGCATATAAATTAAATAACAGGGTGACAATATACAGCCTTGATGTAGTCCTTTCCCTCTTTGGAATCAGTGTATTCCATGTCTAGTTCTACCTGTTGATTGCTGACCTGCATATAGATTTCTCAAGAGGCCGGTCAGTTGGTCTGGTATTCCCATCTTGAAGAATTTTCCACAGTTAGTTGTGATCCACACAAAGTCTTTGGCACAGTCAATAAAGCAGAATTAGATGTTTTTCTGGAATTCTCATGCTTTTTGATGGTCAAATGGATGTTGGTATTTTGATCTCTGGTTCCTCTGCCTTTTCTAAATCCAGCCTGAACATCTGGAAGTTCATGGTTTACGTATTCTTGAAGCCTGGCTTGGAAAATTTTGAGCACTATTTTACTTGCATGTGAGATAAGTGCAATATGTGTGTCTCTAAGTGTGTGTGTCTTTCTCACAGTGTGTGTTTGAATATATCACTGTGTGTGTGTCTCTCTCGGTGTGTGTTGTATCTTTCGCTGTATGTGTGTGTCTCTAGTGTGTTTGTGTGTCTCTCTCAGTGTTTGTGAATTTCTCTCATTGTGTGTGTCTCTCTCTCATTGTGTGTGCCTCTCTCTCAATGTATGCTTCTCTCTCTTTGTGTGTGGTTGTCTTTCTCTCAGTGTGTGTGTTTCTTTGTGCATCTGTCTATGTGTCTCTCACGTGGCTCTATGTGTCTCATTCTCAAGGTTTGTGTCTGCTTGTATCTCAGAGTGTGTGTCTGTGTGTGTGTGTGACTTTCTGGATACGTCTTTCTCTGTGTGTCTCTGTGTGTTCATTGGCATCTCTCAGTCTGTGTGTGTCTCTCATTGTGTGTGTGTGTGTACCTCTCATTGTATAACAGTGTTGATAATACTAAGTAACAATAAAAACACATAAATAAAATATTTCATATTTTTATTATAGAAATAGAATAAAGGAGATAAGTATGCGAAAGTCCACACATTTATTTATACATAGAAGTTTTCACCTGAGACCAAAACCCAAACACACCCTCTTTCTACACCAAAAGAAAGTGGTTTAAGCTGATACTTAGTAAAGTGCTTTGGCCCAAGCAAACTCACTGGAAAGGCCTAGTAAAATATTCAGAGTGAAAATCAATCAATCAAGCATTGAGTAAATAAATACAATATAATTTACACTCAGGAAATTACCTAACATGCAGACAATAGACTCACTACAGCTTAGTCATCTGTAGTCCTCCCTATTTAAGTTTTGAGAGGGATGCTAACCTCTTGGTTAGAATGCTAAATCACATTGCAGGATTTTGTGAAAGCTTAGAGGATTTAAATAAATTGAGGAGGCGAGGAAGAGTGGGGAGAGATAAAGAGGAGGAGAAAGGAACAGGAAACAGAGAGATTTCTCCTGGCATAAATCTACATCCAGGTTCCCAGTTTCCTTGAGTGGTGCACAGAGATTGCTAGGTATCTGTGCCAGAAGTGGAAAAGGAATGGCATTAAAACATGCCTAAGGAGAACCAACTGTTTGAACCCACAGAGGCAGCCAAGTGTGCTGATGTTCAGGTATACTAAAAGGGTACCCTGTAGGTCTGTGAAAGAGCCCTTGGAGACCGAAAGAAAAAAGATTTCCACAAAAGATTAGATAGTTGGATAGATTAGAGGAAGGAGAATAACTCTTCAATTCAGTTCAGTTGCTCAATTGTGTCCGACTCCTTGAGACACCATGAATCGCAGCATGCCAAGTCTCCCTGTCCATCACCAACCCCTGGAGTTCACTCAGACTCACGTCCATCACGTTAGTGATACCATCCAGCCATCTCATCCTCTGTAGTCCCCTTCTCCTCCTGCCCCCAAATCCCTCCCAGCATCAGAGTCTTTTCCAATGGGTCAACTCTTTGCATGAGATGGCCAAAGTACTGGAGTTTCAGCTTTAGCATCATTCTTTCCAAGGAAATCCCAGGGCTCATCTCCTTCAGAATGGACTGGTTGGATCTCCTTGCAGTCCAAGGGACTCTCAAGAGTCTTCTCCAAACCACAGCTCAAAAGCATCAATTCTTCAGTGCTCAGCTTTCCTCACAGTCCAACTATCACATCCATACATGACTACTGGAAAAACCATAGTCTTGACTAGATGGACCTTTGTTTGCAAAGTAATGTCTCCTCTTTTCAATATGCTATCTGGGTTGGTCATAACTTTCCTTCCAAGGAGCAAACATCTTTTAATTTCATAGCTGCAGTCACCATCTGCAGTGATTTTGGAGCCCCCAAAAATAAAGTCTGACACTGTTTCCACTGTTTCCCCATCTATTTCCCATGAAGTGATGGGACCGGATGCCTCTATTACCTGATAAATACTGAAATAAATGAAGCAATTCTTGCACATCGGATTGTGTCAAGTAAGACCTAAACTCAGTATTAGTTTGATAAAGTGGGAAATCACACACACAAAGAATTAACTGTTAACTGTAATACATTCGTATCCAAGGCAAGATAAGATGCAGAACTGAAATCTTCACATGTTCAGCTAGGGTAAGACACATGTACCTGCAAAAGGTAAGGAAAAGTTCTATAAAGGGTTTAATCACCCTGGACCATATTTATCCACCACATTTACTATTCTTGGACACCTCCATTGTAGCTTAAGGGTAAGAGAACTAAATTTAGCCCAATTCATAAACCTAACAGATTCCCTGTGTTTGATCCTTTTCAGTTAAAACTATGGGTCAAGGACAAATCAAACTGGATGTCAAGGCTTTTTTCCTTGGGAATCTTAACTTGCTTTACTACTGTGACTGAGACAGATATGGCTAGTTCACTGTGACTAAAGGCCAGCCAAATGGGAAAGGGGATAGAATGAATCAAATTACCCTTTTGATCATTCAACAGGTGTTCCACGGAGGCCAGGGCTCATTTTATTAACTATCTCTGCTTCTGAAACTGCAGTCAATGATACACAGGGCCTGCTTGATGCTTACAGGTGTCTCTCGCCAAACACAGGCATTTCAATGGTTGGCTTCCTTGAGATGTCCCTGGGGTAGGTAAAGACACTCTGAGACAGTGTTCCTTCTGCCGTGGCTCCATGCTTGGAGTGAAAGTGTGCCTCTTCCTCAACTTGGACAAGAAGTCAAAGCTCTCTCCTGACTAAATCCCATGTCTGCTTCAAACTCACATCACAGCTTCTCCATCAACTTCTCCACACAAGGCTTTCAGAGCCAGGTTATCTTAGATCAGCACAACAGAGGCACTTCAGAGAGTTCAGCAGCACATGTGACCATACCATAATAAAGCCATTCCAATCTGGCTGTATAGTTAATACTGAGATCTTCAAGGCATGAAAACAGTTGAAAATTATGTTGGCAAAACACCCTACAGATTATATGTATATAGAGCTTTCAAACTTACAAATAACATGAAATACCAAAATATGTTGTTACTTTTCCTCTCTTCCCCTCTCTCATTCTCTCTCTCTCTTTCACACAAACACACACTCACATACTTTTTACGTGTTAAGAAAGTTATATGAAAAACAGGTAATACATTTTTAAATAACATACCAACATTCAGATCAAACAAAACTGTACTTCATTAATTAAAAAAACAGACCACAAATAACTCATAGGTTTCACTATATTTGATACTATTGCATAATGCTATAATTTGGATTTTTTGTTTTTAATGTGGGTTTTAACTTTGACTGAAATACTTGCTTGAGACTTACTGAAAGTAGAATTAATGTGTGTGTGTGTGTGTGTGTGTGTGTGTGTGTGTGTGTGTGTGTGTGTTTAACTCCTACTTTTAGATTTGGGGGTATTAGTTCAGAATCAGATGTGTTCACAGTTATGGATGTTACTTCTACCAATCCAGGCTGAAGATGTTCCAGTGATACCTGAATAACAACTTTTGTTTCAGGAGGTAATCTTTCTAGCTGCTTAGGCTTCTTAAACTTTTGATGCCACTGAGTCTTGTGCTCCATTTTCTCTTTGAAAGTTAAAAACTGTAGCCAACATTTGGAATACTGGTAAAAACTCTTTTCCCAGTGCCCTCTCTATAATGACACATGTATGGTGTTGCAGTTTTAAAAATATTGAGACAAAATGTGCCTTATGATCCAGCAATCCCACTGCTGGGCATACACACTGAGGAAACCAGAAGGGAAAGAGACACGTGTACCCCAATGTTCATCGCACCACTGTTTATAATAGCCAGGACATGGAAGCAACCTAGATGTCCATCAGCAGATGAATGGATAAGAAAGCTGTGGTACATATACACAATGGAGTATTACTCAGCCATTAAAAAGAATACATTTGAATCAGTTCTAATGAGGTGGATGAAACTGGAGCCTATTATACAGAGTGAAGTAAGCCAGAAGGAAAAACACCAATACACTATACTAACGCATATGTATGGAATTTAGAAAGATGGTGACAATAACCCTGTGTACGAGACAGCAAAAGAGACACTGATGTATAGAACAGTCTTATGGACTCTGTGGGAGAGGGAGAGGGTGGGAAGATTTGGAGAATGGCATTGAAACATGTGAAACGTCATGTATGAAACGAGATGCCAGTCCAGGTTCAATGCACGATGCTGGATGCTTGGGGCTGGTGCACTGGGATGACCCAGAGGGACGGTATGGGGAGGGAGGTGGGAGGAGGGTTCAGGATGGGGAACACATGTATACTAATTAAATAATTTTCTATTAAAGAAAAAAAAAAGAAAAAGAAAAAAAAAGTGAAAAAAATAAAAATAAAAATATTGAGACAAAATGGACGAAACAAATACTTAGTGTTACCATGGTATGCTCTGAAATGTGACAGAGACATCACACACACACACATAATGGATATCCCTAATGAATACAGAGTCAAGAGTCCTCAACAAAATACTGGCAAACAAAATCTAAAAACATATAAAAAAGATTATATACCATGATCACGTGGGATTTATGGAGGTAAGCAAAGTTGGTTCATTATATGAGAGTCAATCAACATTATGCCATTTTAATAGAATAAAGGACAAAAAAACACATTGGCCTGTAGAAAAAGCATTTTCCTGAATCTAGCACATTTTCATAATAGGGGTTAAAAAAAAAACAATAAGAACAGATAGAACTTTCTCAATCAAAGGTACCTGTAAAAGATGCACAGCTAACATCATACATAATAATGAAACCCTGAAAGCTTTCCAAGATTGGGAAGAAAACAAGGATGTCTATTCTGCACTTTGGCTCAATATTATGCTGGCAGTTCTATAATCAGGGCAATCAGGTAAGAAAAATGAGTTGCTGCTATTGTTGTTTTTTAAACAAAAAAAAAAACATTCATTATGGAAAGGAAAAAGTCAAAGTACGTTGGAGATAACATACTTTTGTATATAGAAAATCCTGAAGAAAAAGTATTACAAGTAATAAAAAGCTTGCAGAATACAAGATAAATATTTAAAAAATCAATCACATTTCTATACAGTGGCAACAAATGTTCTGAAAATGAAGTTAAATAAACAATTCAATCTACACTAGCATTAAAAAGAATACTTAGGAAGTCAGAAAGAGAAAGACAAATATCATATGGTATCACTTACTTGTGGAATCTAAAATATGACACAAATCAACTTATCTAGGAAACAGAAAGAGACTCAGAGACATAGAGAGCAGATTATGTGATTACCAAGAGGGGAAGGGTGGGGGAGTCATAGATTGGGAGCTGGTGATTAGCAGATGCAAACTATAATATTAATATATAGAATAGATAAACAAGATCCTACTGTATAGTACAAGAAACTATACTTATATATTGTGATAAACAATAATGGAAAAGGATATAAAATTGTGTGTGCATGTGTGTGTGTGTATACATATGAAGGAAAGGAAAGGTAAAGGGAAGGAAAGTAAAGGATGACTATTGGCAATCACATACAGAAACTGGATCCTTGTGCGTTATGGATAGCTTTTAAAATGGTACAACTGCTACAGAAAACAGTATAAAGGCTCCTCAAAGAATTAAAAATAGAAATACAACATAATTCAGCAATTCCACTTCTGGATATAAATTCAAAAGAAGTTAACACGGGGTCTTGAGATATTTGCACAGCCATGCTCACAGCAGCACTAATCACAACAACTAAGAGGTGGAAGCATCTAAATGTCCATCAAATGTGGTATATACTTACCATGAAACATTATTTAGCCATATAAAGGAAATTCTGCCACATGTTACAAATGCATGATCCTTTAAGACATCAAGGTAAATGAAATAAGCCAGTCATAAAAAAAAAGACAAATACTGTATGTTTCCACTTATATGAAATATCTAATATAGTCAAGCAATAGAAAGGAAACAAAGAACAACGATGGATTCCAGGGTCTAGGGAAACAGGGAAGAGAAGAGGAATTATTGTTTAATGGTACAGGTGAAGGGTATGGAGTTTCAATTTTGCAAGATGAAAAGGTGTAGAGATCTGTTTCATAACAATCTGATAAGGAATTTCCTGGTAGTTCAGAGGTTAGGACTCCACACTTTCCTGTCAGGGGCCTGGGTATGATCCTCAACCAGGGAACTATCATGCAGGCTGAATAGCCCAGCTAAAACAATGACAACAACAACACAACAACACTGTGACTATGTGTGTGTGTGTGTTTTAGTCGCTCAGTTGTGTCTGACTCTTTGAGTTCCCATTGACTATAGCCTATCAGGTTCCTTTGTCCATGGGATTCTCCAGGCAATAATACTGAAGTGGGTTGCCATTTCCTTCTCCAAAAAGGCTGATGAAAGTGTGTGAAATACTTAGCATGTAAAAATACTTAAAATGGTAAAATTTAAGTTACATTTTTTACAACAGTAAAAAAGGAAACAAAACATTTAGCAACCAGGAAAAAATTTTGAATAGACTTTCCACCAAAGATGATATACCAATGGCCAACAATCATAAAAAATACTGCTTAACATGATTAGGAAAATGTAAATTAGTCTCAGTGAGATACTACTTCACACCCATTAGCTTGGCTATAATCAAAAAGAGGAATAGTAACAAGTGCTGCAGAGGATGTGGAGAAAAGGAAGCTTCATATATTGTTGATGTAATTGCTATAAAATGGTACAACTTGTAAGGACCTCACAAATCAAATATAGACTAGATGCTGTACTGGAAGAAGCACAAGCTGGAATCAAGATTGCTGGGAAAATATCAATAACATCAGATATGCAGATGACACCATCCTTATGGCAGAAAGTGAAGAGGAACTAAAAAGCCTCTTCATGAGAGTGAAAAAGTTGGCTTAAAGCTCAACATTCAGAAAACTAAGATCATGGCATCTGGTCTGATCTTTTCATTGCAAATAGATAGGGAAACAGTGGGGAAAGTGGCTGATTTATTTTTCTGGGCTCCAAAATCACTGCAGATGGTGACTGCAGCCATGAAATTAAAAGACGCTTACTCCTTGGAAGAAAAGTTATGACCAACATAGATTGCACGTTCAAAAGCAGAGACATTACTTTGCCAACAAAGGTCTGTCTAGTCAAGGCTATGGTTTTTCCAGTGGTCATGTATGGATGTGAGAGTTGGACTGTGAAGAAAGCTGAGTGCCGAAGAATTGATGCTTTTGAACTGTGGTGTTGGAGAAGACTCTTGAGAGTCCCGTAGACTTCAAGGAGATCCAATCAGTCCATTCTAAAGGAGACCAGTCCTGGGTGTTCTTTGGAAGATATGATGCTAAAGCTGAAACTCCGGTACTTTGGCTACCTCATGCAAAGAGATGACTCATTGGAAAAGACTCTGATGCTGGGAGAGTTTGGGGGCAGGAAGAAAAGGGGATGACAGAGGATGAGATGGCTGGATGGCATCGCCGATTTGATGGATGTGGGTTTGAGTGAACTCTGGGAGATGGTAATGGACAGGGAGGCCTGGTGTTCTGCGGTTCATGGGGTCACAAAGAGTCGGACACGATTGAGCAACTGAATTGAACTGAGAAATATGATCCAGCAATTTCACTGTTTTGTATACATCCATAAAAACTGAAAATGTTAAGTCCATGCAAAAACAATGTTCACAGCAACATTACTTACAATAGCCATTGAGAGTACGCCATCCAAATATTATCCAGGAATTGTTGAATGTATTAATAAACTCTGGTATATGCTCACAATGGACTACATGTAAGACATATACCATATTCAGCCATTAAAAAAAAAAAAAACATGTACTGCTATACATGCATGAAATGGATTTTCTTGAAAACACACAAAATAGGGGACTTCCCTGGAGATCCAGTGTTTAAGACTCTGCACAGGTTCTATCCCTGGGCTGGGAACTAAGATCCCACATGCTACATAGCTAAATAAATAAATGTTTAAAAAGAAAACATTATATCCGAATAAAGCCAGGCACAAAGGTCATGCATTGTATGCAGGAAAACTGTAGGTAGAAGAGAAGCAGGAAAGAGAAGCATTCTGTAATCCAAATGAAACATTTTTGGGGGGCAGGAAGAATTGAACTACTCTGATAAAGGCTGCCAATAAATAAAATAAAAACTAAACATTGACCATTGAGTTTAACATTTGGAATTCACTGGTGATCTTGACAAGAGGGGATTACAAGGAAAATGAGGGAATTGAAGATAAATTCTACAAACAACTCTGTAGAAGTCTATAATAAGAAAATATGAAATAAAAGAAGCAGAAGCAGGATGTGTCACGAAAAGACAGATTTTTAATGAGAGGTGCCATTATAGTCAGTCTGTTTGCTGATGGGAACCGTTCAGAGAAACAGAAAACTTAATCCAGGACAAAGAAGAGACTTGCTAGAATATCACTGAATAAACAAGAATTGAGTAGATCTAGCAGAGCTGACTCATTGGAAAAGACTCTGATGCTGGGAGGGATTGGGGGCAGGAAGAGAAGGGGACGACAGAGGATGAGATGGCTGGATGGTATCACTGACTCGATGGACTTGAGTCTGAGTGACCTCCGGGAGTTTGTGATGGACAGGGAGGCCTGGTATGCTACGATTCATGGGGTCACAAAGAATTGGACACGACTGAGTGACTGAACTGAACTGAACTGAACTGAGCACACAAGAAGTGTACACAAGCCAAATAATTCACTCACAGTAACAGAACTGAGATCATATGAAGAAAGGTTGGCATGGTGGATTAATGGGTATGGAAATCAGCCTTCAAGATGACCCCAAGAGAATCACATCTCTTGATATTCCCACCCCTGTGTACTTTTCGCTCAAACTATCACAGTGTTGAGGTGTGAGACTTAGCAAACACAGAAGTGAAGATGTGTAACTTCTGGAAAAAGACTCTGCACTTTATCTTGGGCGCACGTTCTTTTCTGAATCACTCATTCTGAGAAAAGACAGCAGCCTCCATACGAGCAGCCCCTTGGAGAGGCCCACAGAGGGAACTGAGGGCTCATTTGAGTACAGCCAAGTGAGAGAGCTTAGATTCAGCAAGCCAAGTCTTCAGAGGTTGCCAAACCAAATAAAAGCTGGACTACAACCTCAGGAGAGACACTGGGGCTAAACTACCCAACTGGATTCTAGACCAAGACAACAAATTTAAGTTCTTTCAAAGTATTCAATTTTGAGATAATATGTACAACACAAACATTTTGAATTTTAATATCATTCACATCATACTTTCACACAGAATAGTTCTCCTGTATATTTGGCAAAAGTTAAAACACACCAAAAAACCAAAACTTCTAAAAACAGGAGTTGCCTGGCAGTCCAGTGGTTAAGACTCAGCCCTCTCACTTCCAGGATCCTGTGTT
The DNA here is from genome assembly GCF_002263795.3 of Bos taurus. Lineage (NCBI taxonomy): Eukaryota > Metazoa > Chordata > Mammalia > Artiodactyla > Bovidae > Bos > Bos taurus. The sequence goes on from NC_082638.1 coordinate 22,081,717, forward strand.
CGATCCCTGGTTGGGGAACTAAGATCCTATGAAGTCACATGGTGTGACCAAAACAAAACATGGCAACACTGATATGCTGTGAAGTTCAAAACTGTACCAGCATTATATAACTATACAACAGAGCTGTAGGCACAAGATCTTGCTTACTGGCATGAAATGAACTCAGATGCTCCCCGGCCTCCATCCGGTGGAGTTCAACTACTTAATGAAATAAAGCCCTTAAGGGTACAGAAATGAGTAAGATATCCCATGTAAACATGTTAAACCACATGACATTTTCTCTGAACAAACCACTTTATTCTTTTATTTATTTGGCCATGCTGCTTGGCTTGTGGGATCCCATTTCCCTGACCAGAGATGGAACCCAGACCACTTCAGTGAAAGCCCAGAATCCTAACCACCAGGCCACCGTGCAACACCCACACCTTCATTACTTTGATTTTATAGCTAAAACCTTAGGATATGTGCATTGCCCCATTTTGGCCTCACCAAGTTGTAGGAGTCATCTGTACACACCTTAAACCCATGGTGCTCTTACTTTTTTTCTTTCAAGAAGGCAGGGGAAAGCAAGCCACTAGCCCCATTGCCTGTTTCTAAGGTTGCAACTCGGAGAGCTTCAGAGTGACTTGAAACCATGACTTCCCTGAAGTTATCACCTGCATTCAGGGTCAGCTAATCCCCAATCAGGAGAAATCTCTCTCAACTACAACGTGTCAGCCCATGAATGAAAGGAGAAAAACAGAAGGCAAGAAAGACACAACTTTACTCCTTATTGTAAAGATGTCTGTCACCTTACCTCAGGAGCACACTGAAAACCTGAGCGCTTGACACTTCCCAGGCAGGAGAAGGTCACATCCTGGGGTCAAGGTGAGTCACGTGTTCCGGGAATATTCTATCCCCCAGGACCTACCCTACGGGCTGCTGACCAGGCGTCTCACACTCAGCCAGAGCCAAGCGATTGAATTCCTGTTGCCTTCTCTCAGTAACAAACAAACAAACAAATACCTCATTTGCCAACTATCTGAACCAAAGGCCTGAATCTTGGGGCCCCCAGGGACAGGGGCACCCTGGAGTCTGAGGACCGCATAGGAAACAGGAAAATGATCAAGCCACTGCGGCAGTGAAGAGGCCACTAGATCGACGTTTTTATGCTGCGCACGCCTGACTATGCCTGGGTTCAGGACTGGGTCGGGCGGAGCCACAAACCCACGGTGAAGATTTGTGTGTGTGTGTGTGTGTGTTTAAACACGTTATGTTCCACAGAAGACCTTGGTGGGGGCCAGGGGCCTGACAGGCCCTTCCACTTAGCTGGCTCCTCCCACCACCGGGGGCGGAAGGCCGCCAGAGAGCAGCAACGTCAGCACAGACTAGACTGGAGATGGCGAAAGGGGACTCGGGGGCCTGTGGGCCCAGCCGCACGCTTTGTCCTGAGGGCCCACCGGCCCTCACAGGCCGCCCCGCCGAGCAAGGCTCCGCGTGCGTGGGGCACCGAGAAAACCTCCCCTAGGCCCTCAGGCACCCGTTTGGTGGCACCACGCCCCTGGCTTTGGCGGTCTCATTTGGCAACGGTGCCAGAACTGCCTGTGCTCACCTGCCACTAGGTAGTTCCGGGGTTATGCCTGAGGCAACGAGGCCTCCTCAGGCCTGGGGCACCACTGCAGCTGCCCCTACAGGCCCTCCCACTGCCACCGATGATTGGCTGCCTGGTATCCCCGCCTGCAATCTGATTGACCACGAGGCTGAGTTGGGCACATGCCCGCTCTCTGCACATGTGAAGGCAACTGCTGGGGGCGCAGTCAGGCTGAACCTGAATCTCAAGGATCTTGGGTCTATCAAGATTGCACAGCTCACTAAGGGGAAAACACAAACACAAACACAAAACAGTTGCACAGTCGCCAGGGCACAGGGCTGAGAACAGCACACACACACACACACACACACACACACACACACACACACACAAACTGGTTGCACAGTCGCCAGGGCACAGGGCTGAGAACAGCACACACACACACACACACACACACACACACACAATGGTTGCACAGTCGGCAGGCACAGGGCTGAGAAAGGCACACACACAAAATGAAAATGGAGAGATCACAACAGACAACACAGAAATGCAAAGGATTATAAGAGACTACTATCAACAATTATATGCCAATAAAATGGACAACGTGGAAGAAATGGACAAATTCTTAGAAAAGTACAACTTTCCAAAACTGGAACAGGAAGAATTAGAAAATCTTAACAGACCCATCACAAGCACACAAATTGAAACTGTAATCAAAAATCTTCCAGCAAACAAAAGCCCAGGTCCAGACAGCTTCACAGCTGAATTCTACCAAAAATTTAGAGAAGAGCTAACACCTATCCTGCTCGAACTCTTCCAGAAAATTGCAGAGGAAGGTAAACATCCAAACTCATTCTATGAGGCCACCATCACCCTAATACCAAAACCTGACAAAGATCCCACAAAAAAAGAAAACTACAGGCCAATATCACTGATGAACATAGATGCAAAAATCCTTAACAAAATTCTAGCAATCAGAATCCAACAACACATTAAAAAGACCATACACCAGGACCAAGTGGGCTTTATCCCAGGGGTGCAAGGATTCTTCAATATCTGCAAATCAATCAAGGTTATACACCACATTAACAAATTGAAAAACAAAAACCATATGATTATCTCAATAGATGCTGAGAAAGCCTTTGACAAAATTCAACATCCATTTATGATAAAAACTCTCCAGAAAGCAGGAATAGAAGGAACATACCTCAACATAATAAAAGCTATATATGACAAACCCACAGCAAACATTATCCTCAATGGTGAAAAATTGAAAGCATTTCCTCTAAAGTCAGGAACAAGACAAGAGTGCCCACTTTCCCCATTACTATTCAACATAGTTTTGGAAGTTTTGGCCACAGCAATCAGAGCAGAAAAAGAAATAAAAGGAATCCAAATTGGAAAAGAAGAAGTAAAACTCTCACTGTTTGCAGATGACATGATCCTTTACATAGAAAACCCTAAAGACTCCACCAGAAAATTACTAGAACTAATCAATGATTATAGTAAAGTTGCAGGATATAAAATCAACACACAGAAATCCCTTGCATTCCTATACACTAATACTGAGAAAACTGAAAGAGAAATTAAGGAAACAATTCCAGTCACCATTGCAACGGAAAGAATGAAATACTTAGGAATTTATCTACCTAAAGAAACTAAAGACCTATATATAGAACACTATAAAACACTGGTGAAAGAAAGCAAAGGGGACACTAATAGATGGGGAAATATACCATGTTCATGGATTGGAAGAATCAATATAGTGAAAATAAGTATACTACCCAAAGCAATTCATAGATTCAATGCAATCCCTAAGAAGCTACCAATGGTATTCTTCACAGAGCTAGAACAAATAATTTCACAATTTGTATGGAAATACAAAAAACCTCGAATAGCCCAAGCTATCTTGAGAAAGAAGAATGCAACTGGAGGAATCAACCTACCTGACTTCAGACTCTATTACAAAGCCACAGTTATCAAGACAGTATGGTACTGGCACAAATACAGAAATATTGATCAATGGAACAAAATAGAAAGCCCAGAGATAAATCCACGCACATATGGACACCTCATCTTTGACAAAGGTGGCAAGAATATACAATGGATTAAAGACAATTTCTTTAACAAGTGGTGCTGGGAAAACTGGTCAACCACTTGTAAAAGAATGAAACTAGAACACTGTCTAACACCATACAGAAAAATAAACTCAAAATGGATTAAAGATCTCAACGTAAGACCAGAAACTATAAAACTCCTAGAGGAGAACATAGGCAAAACCCTCTCCGACATACATCACAGCAGGATCCTCTATGACCCACCTCCCAGAATATTGGAAATAAAAGCAAAAATAAACAAATGGGACCTAATTAAACTTAAAAGCTTCTGCACAACAAAGGAAACTATTAGCAAGGTGAAAAGGCAGCCTTCAGAATGGGAGAAAATAATAGCAAATGAAGCAACGGACAAACAACTGATCTCAAAAATATACAAGCAACTCCTACAGCTCTATTCCAGAAAAATAAATGACCCAATCAAAAAATGGGCCAAAGAACTAAATAGACATTTCTCCAAAGAAGACATACAGATGGCTAACAAACACATGAAAAAATGCTCAACATCACTCGTTATCAGATAAATGCAAATCCAAACCACTATGAGGTACCATTTCACGCCAGTCAGAATGGCTGCGATCCAAAAGTCTACAAGCAATAAATGCTGGAGAGGGTGTGGAGAAAAGGGAACTCTCTTACACTGTTGGTGGGAATGCAAACTAGTACAGCCACTATGGAGAACAGTGTGGAGATTCCTTAAACAACTGGAAATAGAACTGCCTTATGATCCAGCAATCCCACTGCTGGGCATACACACTGAGGAAACCAGAATGGAAAGAGACACGTGTACCCCAATGTTCATCGCACCACTGTTTATAATAGCCAGGACATGGAAGCAACCTAGATGCCCATCAGCAGATGAATGGATAAGAAAGCTGTGGTACATATACGCAATGGAGTATTACTCAGCCATTAAAAAGAATACATTTGAATCAGTTCCAATGAGATGGATAAAACTGGAATCTATTATACAGAGTGAAGTAAGCCAGAAAGAAAAACACCAATACCGTATACTAACGCATATATATGGAATTTAGAAAGATGGTGACAATAACCCTGTGTACGAGACAACAAAAGAGACACCAATGTATAGATCAGTCTTATGGACTCTGTGGGAGAGGGAGAGGGTGGGGAGATTTGGGAGAATAGCATTGAAACATGTGTAATATCACGTATGAAACGAGTCGCCAGTCCAGGTTCGATGCACGGTACTGGATGCTTGGGGCTGGTGCACTGGGACGACCCAGAGGGAGGGTAGGGGAGGGAGGAGGGAGGTGGGTTCAGGATGGGGAACGCGGGTATACCTGTGGCGGATTCATTTCAATATTTGGCAAAACTAATACAATATTGTAAAGTTTAAAAATAAAATAAAATTTAAAAAAATAATAAAATAAAAAATACGGAATGGCTGTGGGAAAATACAATAATTGTGCCTTACATTATTAAGTTGGCTTTGCACTCTCAACATGAGTTGTCACCCTGGTGGCCCTGCTCCACCGAACAGATCAGGTTTGCCTGTCATTATATTTGAGGCTTGCTTGCTTTTCGTTTATTCAGACAACCTGAGTGGAATATCATGGCTTTTTAATTTTTCTTTCCAGTCTTACTGAGACATTAATAGAATTGACATATAGCCCTGTGTAAGTTTAAGGTGTTCAGCATCATGAATCCACTTACATCCATCCTGCAATGATAAGCACAGTAAGTCTAGTGAACATTTATCAATGGATAAATTGAATACAATTTTAAATAGAAAAAAGTATTTTCATTTTGATGAGAACTCTTAGGGTTTACTCTATTAACCTTTGAGGGGAGGGAGGGAAGTTTTTCAGTCGTGTTCGACTCTGTGCGACTCTGTGCGGAAGCCCACCAGGCTCGCCCTTCCCTGGGATTCTCCAGGCAAGAACTTTGGAGTGGGTTACCACTTCCTCCTCCAATGCATGAAAGTGAAAAGTGAAAGTGAAGTCGGTCAGTCGTGTCCGACTCTGGACTGCAGCCTACCAGGCTTCTCCATCCATGGGATTTTTCAGGCAAGAGTACTGGAGTGGGGTGCCATCACCTTCTCCAGTATTAACCTTTATATCCAATATAAAACATTAGTTATACTTGTGTTGTATGTCACCTAACAAAACAGTGTTAGTTATGCCTGTATTGTATGTCACCTGCCTCATACATACTGCTTACTAGAAGATGAACATGATTGTCTCACAAGGTGTCCCTTCCAGTCACCGAGAAGGATGCCAGCTAGCCACTTTGTAAATATTAGAAATATTCCCTCCCAAGCTGCCCGCACCCACTTCCTCTGAGCCTCTCTCATCTGTGTGTCCAGTCTCAGTGCTCCCTTCATGTGCCCTTGGAAATAGGAAGGAGGGACAGACACTGGCATCTTCCTTAAGCAAAAAGAAACAGTCAGACCCTGTGAAACTATTAGGTATTGTTTCCAGGGCTCCCAAGAGCTCTGGCACCACAGTCCTTTCTGTGTCATGATAGAACAAATAGCCCCAGGTCATTTACCTTAAAACCTACATAAATAAGCAATCGGCCAAGCAGAGGTATAGAACTGATATAGAATTTAAAGACTTAAGAGGCAATTTTCTGTAACAGGTTAACTGGGGGTATCCTCTACTGCACGTTAATGAAGTCTCCTTTATGTACAGTTGGGAAGGTCCACTGGAGTTGGAAATAGCAACCCACTCCAGTATTTTTGCTTTGAGTATCCCAAGGACAGAGGAGCCTGATGGGCTACAGTCTATGGGGTCACAAAAAGTCAGACATGTCTGAGCGACTAATACTTAATACTAGAAAGAAATTATATGAAAAGTGAAGTGCTAGAAAAGAAGTCATTTATTACAGTAGGACACTTGGAAGGTTCACAAGCCTTGTGTTGCCCTAAGTACTCAGTTACACTTTCACAATCAGAGGAAGAGGGGAGGGGGGAAAATATCTTCTTTTTCTTGAGTAGACAGCATGTTTCCATTACCAGTGCCTCCCCCAGGTAGGGCAGGGAAGTTTATTTGTCCATTCTATATGGTCAGGCTAGGATATCGTAGTTCAGTTCAGTTCATTTCAGTTGCTCAGTAGTATCCAACTCTTTGCCATCCCATGGACTGCAGCACACTAGACTTCCCTGTAGTATTACTTGGGAAAAATATTTTCAGGTCTCAATTCAATGCAGGTCTTTCATTTTGAAAAGTCATCTTTCCAAAAGTGATAGTGTTTTGTATGCACAGAGCCTGTTTTGGGGAGGCATTAAGTTGTTGATTTGGAGAAGGCAATGACACCCCATTCCAGCACTCTTGCCTGGAAAATCCCATGGATGGAGGAGCCTGGTGGGCTGCAGTCCATGGGGTCGTGAAGAGTCGGATATGACTGAGCGACTTCCCTTTCACTTTCCTGCATTGGAGAAGGAAATGGCAACCCCCTCCAATGTTCTTGCCTGGAGAATCCCAGGGACGTTGGAGCCTGGTGGGCTGCCGTCTATGGGGTCGCACAGAGCCGGACACGACTGAGCGACTTACCAGCAGCAGCAGTAAGTTGTTGATCACTGGGCAGGTTGTAGGTCCTGTTTTCTGCTATTGTTTTATTGTTTGGGGGCACATTCTGGAAAGAAGTTGTCTTAGTGGCCAAAGACCATGTTTCTGGGGTTATTAACTCATGGAGCTCACTAGCCAGGATGTAAGTCTCTTGCCACCACAGTTTGATTATTTTGGGCCATGTCTCATGCTTCTGCTGCATGGTTTTGTTGCTAAGCAAGTTAGCTTGGTGAAACGAGATGCCAGTCCAGGTTCAATGCACGATATTGGACGCTTGGGGCTAGTGCACTGGGACGACCCAGAGGGATGGTATGGGGAGGGAGGAGGGAGGAGGGTTCAGGATGGGGCACACATGTATACCTGTGGTGGATTCATTTTGATATTTGGCAAAACTGATACAATTATGTAAAGTTTAAAAATTAAATAAAATTAAAAAAAAAAAAAGAAATCCAAGCTGGCTTTGATGCTAAGCATTTGTTTTGCTTTATGTGTCAAGCAAGCCTGCATGTTTCAGAATTTTCCCATTATTTTCTTGAGTGTCATTAGTCTTATTGTGGTCTCCCAAAACCCCATAAAGTTTCTTCTCTATCTACAGTTCCCTAATGAAGTTTCAAGCTAACTGTTTGAACATTCTGTTCTCTTATTCTGTCCCTACCACCTCGGGGCACTCCTAGGCCCCAAGTGCAGGCTGCAGTGCCCTCAGCGATCCTGACACCCCTCCAGAAAATGAGATGCAGCTCTGAGAGCCAGGAGTCTAGGCCCCTAGTTCTGCTGTCATTTTCTGCCTCCCCCTTGTTCTGGGCTATCCCCTGCCAAGTGCTGCAGTCCTACCTGCCTGGATAGGGCCCTCAACCTCCCTTCCCCCACCGACTCCATCCTACTGTTGCTTTGCCTCTAGAATCACCACCCTAGGGAGTAACTGGTTAGAGTTAGGGTGACCTAGACATCTGGCAAGTCTTCAATCAGGAGGAAGAAGGAGGGGGCCTCTTTTGTTTAGGTCTAGATGTCATTGAATCTGTCTAGCCAAGCACAGAAAGAGGCAAAGAGGTCTCATAGAGAGGGTAGACTATTCCAGTGTAAGCAGGGGTCTGACTCCAGAGTGGAGGGAGGACAGACATACTGGAACTCCAGGTGGGATCTCGGCTGCTGGAGGCTGGGTCCCCAAGGCTTCTCGTCAGTCTGGGGCCTCTGAGGATCATCCAGGCTGTGGTCTTCCTCCAGAAGCCAGGGAGGGTCATTTTCCAACATTTCTAGTGACTCTTTGGGTGCAGATTCATTCCAAAGGGCCCCAGGAAAGCCCTGGGGAGCAGATGCTTTGCAGTCACAGAAGGAATTCTGCCACTAGAGAGGGAATGAGCTCTTCCCATGACGAAATGAGCTCAGTGGCTGCACCAGCCTGTGCAACACAAAAACAGGTAGATATGTCCCCCAGGTTGACTACGCCTGGGTCCTGGGAGTTGTCCTGGCCAAACCTGACACTGGGCAGGAAGAACACGTCTTCATGCAGATGAGCCCCTAGTGCTTCGGTGTTCAGTGAGTCCCCTGCACAAACAGACTCTGTGGAGCTGGGGGTGGATAGAGGCCTGTCCCCTGCCTCACTAGAAAAAACTTTTTACTGATACTCCTTGATTTTAGATCATTTGAAGACAGTGGTCCCTCCTGCATCCTTAGATCTCCTGGATGCTGAGTTCCCATGGAAACATCCCAAGCTTAGACTTCTGCTTTTTCCTGTTTCCCTGAGTCCCTATGAAGTCAGCTAGCTCTTCCTAATGTTCACTGGGGCACATTCGTCCATCTTCCCCCAAGTAGGCCTTCCAGTTCCTCCTTCGTGGAGCATGGCAGAGCCCTGCCTTGGCTTTCTCACACTCACCAGGCTGGAAAGGAAACCAGGGGTGAATTTCGACTTCTCTCTGAAAGTTATTTGAAGTACTGGTGGAAAGTGCCAGCATCCTCATGGTTGTTACTTAATCAGGGACTGGATGATTCTCTTCGTTGCTAATCTTGAGCTTCTGCAGCTGTTTGGCCAAGGTGATTGCCGGAAGTCAAAGTGCCCTTAAGGCACATTCCAGCTTAACCCTATTTTAGGGGTTTTAACTCTATTTAAGGGACACCCACATCTCTGGCTGCTGATGGGGATGGTGGGAATTTGGTGAATGCCATATCCAGGAAGTTAACAAACTGTAGAGTAGCTTTCAGGGAAGGCCTCCTTCTTGCCTTCCATATAGAATTGTTGGGGCATCACAATGCCAGGCGTGGAGAGGTTCCATCTGTCTGTGTTCTGAGACCTCAACAGAACCAGTGTGTCAGCCGGCCCAGAAGGGGCTTCAACCCAGACCCTTTGATGCAGGATTTGCACCTCCCCAGGGAGAAAGTCCGTGTGGCTACCTGTTCTTAATGCAGAGCAAAGGAAAAACTGAATTGTATTTGTGGGCTTAAAGTTGAGCTCCCATCAGAATCTCTGTAAGTGAGAGCCTTAAGGGAGGGAGAGGGGTTGGGGTTGGGCGGGAGGGCGGTTTCAAAGGCCCTTTGGATTTCTTGTTCACTGGCACTGAGGGAAGGTCAGGTTACCCAGCTACATTGGGAAGGAGCCTTTGAAGGTCATGTTGAGGGTACAGGTCGCTGGACAGAGCCCAGGCTGGGATGTGCAGAGGACCCCTGAGCCTCCGGTTTACAGCCATTTGCTGACACAGATTTATGTCCTTGGCCCACGTTTATTTCCCTTCAGGAGAGCCCACGACCCTAAGCCATAAGTGGCTTTCAGGCAAAACAATGCCTGTCCAAGGTTTGGCCAGCCAAAACAGTTCCATCCTCTCCTAAAACACATTCGTAAATGTAATAGCCTAGCTTCACAAAGGAAATGCCCTTTTGCCTCCAGGGAGGAAGGAAGTCTGGATCTTGGGTTTGTCTTGGGTTTAAGGGATCCACTGGTCCCTTTTTAGCCACTCCCTCTTCTGACAATTTCACAAGCCTAGGCTAAGATAAGTCTTTGAATTCCTCCAAACAAAGCACACTTTCTTGGGTACTTTCATGGTTTTGTTACAAATGTCTGGTCCCTCTGTTCTCCTGGCCAGCTCCTAGGTGTATTTTGATCTGACCAGTTCCAGGGAATTCTTCACTCTCAAAATCTGGAGGACCCATCATCCCTCCATTACACCTCTGTTCCTCTGTGAACGGGAACATGTTTCACTGTCTGACAGTGTAGAAGTGACAGTGTGATACTCAGGAATCTTACTTTGTTTCTTTGTTTTCTGGGGTGACATCACCATCCACACAAAGCTGTCTGAATGTGAACATTTGGTTGATTTTGATGTGGCCCAAACTCCCCCAACGAATGTACCTTCAGGTTAGTTTTCTTCTTTTATATTTTTAAATATTTTGGTAACCTATTGTGAACAGACAGGATCCCATCAGTTGTATGTAGTGAGAAAGTAAAAAAACAAAAACAAAAACAAAAACCACTCAGCCTTAGCTGGATGGAAATCTAGTAGTAAGATAGCACTTTATCTGGAAATGGAAATTTCAGCCAGAATCGGAAAACTGTGTCCTGGAAGGAGAAGAGGGTCTGAGGACTGAGCACACTGCTCCACGCTGGAGCATTGGGCTCTGACAGATGTACCTGCTGGGGTCTTCATGGGACAGTCCATGCAGGCCACGATCCTGTGGAGAATTTTCTTTGCCTTTCCATTCACGTTGGCAATTGTATACTTTGCTTTTCCGTCTACATGCAGTTTTACCTTTATCCCAGACAGTTTGGTTGCTTCTCTGATTTTCTCCACTTGTACAGATCATTACAACATTTCCTAACTAGATAAAATTTGACAGGGTAGGGGCAGTGAGGGATGGGTTAGGGTGGGGTGAGATTTAGGGGATGGGGCCACACAGAACAGCATCTGGTGTCATAGATCCCTGATGGGGATAGAACTCATGCCCCTGCTGTGAAAGAATACAGTCCTCCACACTGAAATTCAGGGAAGTTCCTGGAATTGATTTAATGAAAGACATCTAATTAGGAGGAATTTTTGGGTGACATTCTACATTTTAGTTTGAGACCAGTGATTATAGTTCATATTATTTTACAGTTTTGTGATTTGACTAGCCTAAAGGATTTTGGGGGTTTCTTTTTGTATTAAAAGCTAAAGACTTTTTTAATCCCATGGGATACAAAAAAAAAAAAAATCTGTAGAATATTTGAAAGAGTGGAGGTTTTGTTCTGAATGCGAGTGCTTTGGTCCACTGAACCAAATGGTAATAACATTTGTAGGAGAGACACCCAGTGAAAGTGACTTTTTTATGTAGTGACCTAACAGCACTCATTGTGTGAGTTATTGGTTGGAGTTTAGAGACAGGCTGTGTTGGGCTAAACTCCTGATTCCTGTTTTCAGCCCTTGAGTAATAATCAGAAGCTTTCTCTGAAGAGAGTGGGGTCAGCTGTCAGACTCCTAGGTATCTACCGGCCAGTAGGGCTGGGATTAAATGCAGCAGCCAGGAGATACGGGATGGAGCAAGAGGTCACCTTGTCCCTTTGTTGCTGCCTGGAGAGATGCTTGTCCATGTGCTTGTGGGACAAAAGCTGTGACTTTGTGGCCAGAGGATGTCTCTGACCCTGCCTTGGTTCCCTGAGGGTGGAGGGACAGCAGGGTCTCCCCGGTTCCGTGACCAGAGAAGGAAACGCCACCCCCCACTCCCATGCCCTTGCTCTCTGACGTCCTCCCAGGACTCATTCCAGAGGAGGTTCTTCAGGATGAACGTCCAGGCCCCACCCCGACTCCTGGAGCTGGGCGCACAGTGCCTGCTGCACAATGAGGCCTTGGCCATCATGGCTCTGGAGGAGCTGCCCATCGAGCTCTTTCCACCACTGTTTATGGAGGCCTTTGCTGGAAGGCACACAGAGGCCCTGAAGGCGATGGTGCAGGCCTGGCCCTTCCCCTGCCTCCCACTGGGGGCCCTGATGCAAGACCACCAGCCTCATCTGGACACCTTCCAGGCAGCACTCGATGGTCTGGATGTCCTGCTTGCTCAGGAGGTCCGCCCCAGGTAAGGTCAACCTGGCAGACTGGTGAGGCCTGGGGGTGTAAGCAAGGTGCAGACAGGGCAGGTGGATGAGGACTCATATGGAAACAAGCAATTGGATGTATAGGACTGGTTGAGGGGGAGAGGGCAGAAAAAGCATGTGGGCCACCCCCCATTATCCCTTAAAGTGGGAACCAAGGGGGACCTAGAAGCCAGAGGAGCTGTGGTACGTGGAGTGCAGAGAACTCATGGGGTCCTGGTGCCCATTGGCCTCTGCATGGCTCAGCCTTTCCCCTGCGGCCTCACAGGCGGTGGAAGCTGCAGGTGCTGGACTTGCGCCGGAAAACCCACCAGGACTTCTGGACCCTGTGGTCCGGGATGAAGGTCAGTGTTTGCTCACTGCTGGAGCCTGAGCCAGCCCAACCAATGCAGAAGAGGTGCAGGGTGGAGGCGCAGGCGGGGCTGAAGCCAGAGCAGGCCCCTGTGGAGGTGCTGGTCGACCTGTGCATCAAGGAGGACACTCTGGATGAGACCCTCAGCTACCTGCTGAAGAAGGCCAAGAAGAGGGGGAAGCTGCTGCACATCCGCTGCCAGAAGCTGAGGATCTTCACCATGCCCATGAAGAGCATCAGGAAGATCCTGAAGGTGGTGCAGCTGGACTCCATTCAGGACCTGGAGGTCAACTGCATCTGGAAGCTGGCCACGCTGAGCAGGTTCCTGCCGCACCTGGGCCGGATGGGCAACCTGCGCCGGCTGCTGCTGTCTCGCATCCACATATTGCCACATACCACCCCGGACCAGGAGAACTGCGTCAACCAGCTCAGTGCACAGTTCCTGAACCTGCCCCACCTGCAGGAGCTCTACCTGGACTCCATCTCCTTCCTCGAGGGCCGCCTGCACCAGGTGCTCAGGTGAGGTGTGGCGCCAGCTCTGCAGCAAAACCTGGCCTCTTTCATTTCTTTACCATCGGGGTGTCTATTTGTGCCTGCTGGGGACATGGCCAGTGTGCACAGGCCACTTGGAAGTCCTCACGGTATGGCCGCTCTGTCCCCGGGCTTCTTGTCAGGTCACCTCCCTGGTTAGGGTCAGAGGCGTGGCCTAGGTTAGATGCTGCCAAATGGGACTTGTGCTGGGAGTCCGCATAGTGGGGGTCAGGTGTGATGCCCTTGGGAATTCTTTCCGAGAGAGTGATGTCTTAGCTGAGACGATGACAGAGAATGACAAAGAATTGTAGGTGATGATGGATGAATTGTAGGTGATGATGGATGGTTTGTGACCCCCGGATATCTGGGGGATATGCACCCAGGGATCGTCTGTAACTGCTGGGACCCACCAGCCCATGTCTACTGCATCCAGCCTGCTGTTGAATTCAACTAGCCGTGTCCTGTACAAACATCTTAATTCCTGTGAACAAAATACTAGTAAGCTGAAATAGGCAAATAATCTTTGTTTACAGTTTGTTTCCCACATTAAAAATAGTTCATCATTTTGTGCAGGGGGAGGTCATAACCATATGAGCATGACCTTCCCCCTGGAAGAACCCCTGCCTTCCTGTCAAGGAGGTGAGAGGCCAGCTCCAAGCCAGTGAGATCCCCTGTGTTCCTGTGAAAGGGGCCTCTCCTCCCCATATCCCTCTGCCCCTGACACTGACTGCTCTGTCTTTCCCCAGGTGCCTGAACACCCCTCTGGAGACCCTGTCGATCACCAATTGCCTGATTTCGGAGTCAGACCTGACATACCTGTCGCAGTGCCCGAGCGTCAGCCTGCTGAAGGACCTTGGCCTCAGCGGGGTCAACCTGACCAGCCTCAACTTGGAGTCCCTGCAGGTCCTGATTGAGAGGACCTCAGCCACCCTGCAGGAACTGGACCTGGATGAGTGCGGCATCATGGACTCTCAGTTCAGTGCCCTCTTACCCTCCCTGAGCGGCTGCTCCCAGCTCACCACCTTCAGCTTCTGTGGCAACCCTATCTCTATGGCTGTGCTGGAGAGCCTGCTGCACCACACCATGGGGCTGAGTAAGCTGAGCCACGTGCTGTACCCTGCACCCCTGGAGAGCTATGAGGATGTGCATGGCACCCTGCACCTGGGCCTTCTGGCTCAGCTGCATGCCCGGCTCAAGCAGCTTCTGTGCAAGTCTGGGCGGTCCAGCATGTTCTGGGTCAGCGCCAGCCCCTGTCCACACTGCGGTGACCAGATCCTCTATGACACCGAGCCCATCCTGTGCCCCTGCTACTTGCCCGACTAGCCCAGCTCATGAGTGGCAGGCTGAGAATGAACACAACAGTTTCAGACAATTTTTCAGTGTAAGCAGGAGAAAGTGATTTAGAGTGGGCAGTGGGGGAGGGCTTGGTGGGATTTTTGGAGAGATATGTTCCTACACAGTTAGAAATGTGAATCTGATTTTTGGAGGGGGAATTTTGGGCTTGGTAGGGTGATGGGGTCATTACCCCTCTGTTGGATTGTTACAAAGAAATAAAGGGAACTTCAATGTCAATCATTTGGTGTCCTCTGTGACCTGTGACCATGATTCTCCCCTTTAAATTCATGACTCTCCTGTTAGTGGTTCTATAAAACGGCCTGAGCATGAGTGGGGCCTAGATGCTCTCTGATAGGCCAGGATCAGCTAAAGGAGTTCAGGGCACCATCTTTCCACTCCCTGTGGTTCTCATTTCCAGGGCATCCACCTCCTCACTTATTTCTGAGGCTGTTCAATCTGTCATCATATACAAGGTGCATCCTCAGGGCCTGGACTGAACTAAGTGTCCAGGAGTGAGCACCGCTGGTGGGAATCTTCTTCCAAGGAACCCCTACTACTAACCCCACCCAGCCACTGGGGTTTTCCTCAGTGGATCCAGCAGATGCAAAACCTCCATCTCGGGCCATGGGCAGTGCCAAGATGGGTTCACTGTACAACGTCAGGCCCGGAGTCCTGGGGCATATTCACCAGCAGACCATCTGGAGCCTTTGGGACACACCAGCCCGTGCCCACCTTCCCACTGCTCAGCTGGATCTGATTCTTTGGGAATCAATGGACTGTAGCCTCCCAGCGTTCTCTGCCCATGGAATTCTACAGGTGGGAATACTGCAGTGGGTAGTCATTCTCTTTTCCAGGAGATCGTCCTAACCCAGGCAGATTTTTTACCATCTGAGCTGCCAGGGAAGCCTCCAGTTTCTAAGAGAAAACCCAACATCCTTGAATCCATTGTCTAAGTGTGCTTTTATGCCACTAATATTACCACAGGTTTTATTTTGTTTTTATATTAATAAAAACTTTCACACACAATTATTTGTTCAAAGGCTGATGGAAATCCATTCCCAATTGTCAAAAAAAGTCACTTCTGAGTTGAGTATTTCAGTGTTGATTCATCTGTACCTTTTTTTTTTTTAAATCTTAATCCTTACGTTTTTACCTTAAGCCACATGGTAAAGATAAAATTTCCTCCAAATCCTGGTTATCTGCCAATTTGACAGCATTAAGGCTTTTAACAAATTCTCTTTACCCATCAGACCTCTTTGCTTAGACCTAGTCCTCTGAGATTCAGAGATATTTAGTAACTAAAACAAAATAATGATAATCAGATCAGCCCTTCAGAGTGGAGGGCTCCAACTACACCACTTTTTCTGGCCAGTGGAGCTGAAACCAGCATGGACCAGCCAAAGTTTAATCTAGGAATGTCCTAGAAATTAGTATCATTTTGATTTGAGCTTTCCTGGTAGCTCAGATGGTAAAGAACCCACCAGCAATGCAGTAGACTCAGGCTTAGTCCCTGAATCGGGAAGATCCTCTGGAGAAGGGAGTGGTTACCCACTCCAGTATTCTTTACTGGATAATTCCATAGAGGAGCCTATGGAATTGTTGGGCTACAGTACATGGAGTCACAAAGAATCAGACAGGACTGACTAACACTTTCACTTTACCTTTAATAATGTGGGTAAGCAGGTGGTGCAAGTTGTCATTGAGTTTTGCAATGTGTCATGGTCCATTAAGGTTCAGTCCCTCTCTGTACCACCCTTGCATTTAACCTGTGAAACCATCCTTTTACGATTTCTTACTAAGCGAATTAGAACTGAGAGCAGAAGTAGCAAGAAGCCAGACGCTCTGGACTGATGAGGTGAGGATCAAGGAGGAGAGTGAAATAGCCGGCTTAAACCAAGTATTAAAAAAAACTAAGTTTGTGGCATCTGGTCCCTTACTCCATGGCAAATAAAAGGGGAAAAGGTGGAAGTACTGACAGATTTCCTCTTCCTGGCCTGTGCAATCACTGCAATGGTGATTGAAACCATGAAATCAAAAGACAGTTGCTTCTTGTCAGGAAAGCTGTGAAAAACTTAGTGTGTGGAAAAGCAGAGACATTACTCTGCTGACAAAGGTCTCTATAGTCAAGGCTATGGTCTTCCTAGTGGTCATGTACGATTGTGAGAGATGGACCACAAAGAAGGCAGAGTGCCACAGATTTTTGCCTTCGAGTTGTGGTGCTGGTGAAGACTCCTGAGTGTCCCTTGGACAAGAAGGAGATCAAACCAGTCAATCTTAAGGGAAATCAACCCTGAATACTTGTTAGAAGGAATGATGCTGAAGCTGAAGGTCCACTATATTGATCATCTGATGGCAACAGCTGACTCACTGGGAAAGTCTCTGATTCTGGGCAAGATTGAGGGCAGAAGGAGAAGAGGGTGATAGAGAATGAGATGGATGGATGGCATCACCAATGCAATAGACATGAACTTGGGCAAACTTCAGGAGATGGTAATGGACAGCAAGACCTGGCATGTTGTAGTTCATGGGGTTTCAGATACAACTGGGCAAATGAACAACAACAATCTCTTGATATAAAGATGTCCCAGGGAGAGTAGAAGAGGAAAAGGTTTGTGAGAACAATGGAAATGCCTGGCTCTCCCCTAGAGATGGATAAAATCGGAACAGGCTGGCCACCTGGATTAGTGCCCTCTTGAAAGGTGTGCTTTCTGGCCACCTTGTAGAGTCCACTTCTCATACAGCCCTTATCTGTAGGGCTGATCTCCTACTGGGTACCAGGTGCTCAGTTGGTGTGAGGTGCCCAGCCCTGTTGGTGGACACTCAGGCTGATCACATGTCTCTCCATGGTCACAAGCCTCGGGGAGCTTCCTCCCTGACCACAGCAATGGACCTGCACTGGAGTTGACCCTGCAGTTGTCCATGGAAGGAAAAGTGGGAATAGGTCATGTCTGTCTTTCTTTTTTTGTTTTGTTTGTTGGCCAGCCTATGAAGCTTGCAGCTTCTAACCCCAACTAAGGATAGAATCTATGCACTCATCAGTGAAAGTACAGAGTCCTCACCATTGCAGAACTACCAGAGAGTTCCTAGTAGGTCATTTCTTGAGCCTGACAGATGGCCCAGAAATCTGATGTTGGCTTCTGAAAGGCAGCTTCTATGCGTCAGGCTTTGATGAAGTCACCAAACATTCCTCTCTCCCTGAACCCTGGGAGCCCTGTGATCATGGCCCATATCATAGAAACTTCTGGAGGTAGAGGGAAATGAAGGATGACATACCCCCTCCACTCATATTCCTCTTCTGGCTACAGACTCAAATGCCTTTCAATAAATTCACCTGCTCTCAACCCATCTACAGAAATCATGCTGTCCTCATTCCTGGAAACCTTACCTGCAGAAGAGATTGAACTCATGTCCTCTGCTTTTTCCTAACCTAACGTATGAAGGCTTTTTGGTACATCTGGTGATAAGCTTCATTGTATTCTGCTTGACAGCTCTGGGGTTTTATTCCTTTTTTTTTTTTTTTTTCATTAAAAGACATACTCCCTTTCACATCCAGGATGGTTTGAGCACAGGCCTCACTCTGTTTTCAAGGTTCTGTCCCTCACAGTCTAGAAGAGAAGTAAAAGATGTTGGGGCCCGAAAGAGAGTTGGGTGGAGACCTTTAGCAGCAATGGTCTGCAAGAAGTGTTTCACAGGAGCAGGCTTCCTCCTGGAAAATCTGGGTGGGTGGGCATTTGTTGATGGGTGGGAGTCACGTGGGAGCTGAGTCATCACCTGTGTACATCCTGCCTGTCCTTGAGGTGAGCCCTCTCTAGGGACTCCCGATCTAAAGAATGTGTTAGGGTACTAAGGTCGCCACCAGAAATACCTCAGATTTAAACAACAGAAAACTGTTTTCTCCCAGTTTTGGAGGCCCGAAGCCCAGAATCAAGGTGTTGACAGTGTGGTGTCTCTGGAGGTCTCTTTCCTTGATGCATAGACAGCTGCATTCTTGTGTCCTCCTGTCCCTTTATGTCCAAGCATCCTTGATGTCTTTTGTGTCCTAATTTCCTCTTTTTTTTTTTTTTTGTTGCTAGCTGTGATGCTTCCCTTCTGGGTCTTAGTTTCCAGACCACGATTTGACTTTGGGCCCTTGACAGTGAAAGTTCTGAGCCCTAACCACTGGCCTGCTAGGGAATTCCCCTCTCTCTTTTTATATGGAGAACCATCAGATTGGACTAGGGCCCACCATAGCGACCTTGTTTTAACTTAATCACCTTGTTAAAGGTATTATTTCCAAATATGGTTACATTCCAAAGTGTTGGGTGCTAGGACTTCTACAGATATATTTTTAATTAATTAATTAATTTGACTGCACCAGGTCTTAGTTGTTTCACATGGGGGCTTTGGTCTTCCTGGCAGCATGTGGGATCTAGTCCCCTGACCAGGGACTGGAGCCCAGCCCCTTGCACTGGAAGTGCAGATTCTTAGCCACTGGACCACTGTGAAAGTCCCCTCAACATATGGAATTTTCAGGACACAGTAAAGCCCAAAACAGGGTTGATGGTGGGGTGATTTGCCTGGCTGCACATTTGCAATATACCTGCTCCTTAGAAATGTCTGAGACCTTTAATAACATTGACTCCCTGGTCCAATTCTTGGAGATACTGATTCTGTGGGTATGGAGTAAGATTGGCAGAGTCAACCAGAACATCAGTACTTTTCAAAAGCTCTCTAATACTCACTGTTTAATATGACACCTTATGCAGCCTGGGCAACACCTGGAGCTTGTGAGAAACTCAGACCTACAACTGTTGGACAAGAATGTGTTTTTGGACAAAACACATAGCAATTCCTTAGATTCACTGAGGGTTAAGAATCACAGCCCAGGAGATTTGAAAGTGTGGCCCAAATTGAGAAGTTTGGACCCAGATCGCTTGGCTTTGCTTATACCCTAACTTCTTTCAATATGAAGGACATCTAGACGCTCTCAGAGAATGTGTGGGAGTCCTAGAATCTCTGAAGGGTGGTGGGGAGAATGAAGCTCCCAGCTCAAGCAACAACATGTGATTGGTGTATTGAATTACCAATAACCTGCTCCTCCCAAGGCAGGTGGTCAATGTGTCCAATGATGAAAAAATGAATTCTTGACCCTCCACCCTCAGGGTTTCCTGAAGGAGTAGATTCTTGGGTATTTTAAACATGTTTTTTATTGTTGTTCTCCCCTTGTAGCTCAACTGGTAAAGAATCTGCCTGCAATATGGGAGACCTGGCTTTACCCAGGGTTGGGAAGATCCCCTGGAGAAGGAAAATGTTACCCACTGCAGTATTCTAGCCTGGAGGATTCCATGGACTGTATTGTCCGTGGAGTCATGAAGGGTCAGACACCACTGAGCGACTTTCACTTTCATTGTTGTGGTTTCATTGCTAAGTTGTGTCTGACTCTTTTGTGACCCCATAGACAGTAGCCTGCCAGGCTCCTCTGTCCATGGGATTTCCCAGGCAAGAATACTGGAGTGGGTTGCCATTTCTTCCTCCAGGGGATCTTTGCAACTCAGAGATTGAACCCAGGTCTCCTGCATTAACAGGTGGATTCTATACCTCTGCGACACCAGAGATCAATCTTTCCCAAAGTATTGGAGGATTTTACACCCTGGGATTCACTTCACTACAGAATCAAGTGCGGCAAACACTGAACTTTCAGATTCCCAGGCCCTCTCCTCTGGCAATCTGAGTTTCTGAGATGTGATATGCAGCCCTGGAATCTCTATGTTTAACAATGTCCCAGGTGATTCTGAAATTTGAGCAATTTCTAGAAGCATATGAAAATGAACGTGTTAGTTGGCCAGTTGTGTTCGGCTCTTTGCAAACCCATGGATAATAGCTCTACAGGCTCCTCTGTACATGGAATTCTCCAGGCAAGAATACTGGAGTGGCTAGCCTTTCCCTTCTCCAGGATGTCTTCCTGACCCAGGGATCAAACCTTGGTCTCCTGTACTGCAAGCAGATTTTTTACTGTCTGAGCCATCAGGGAAGCCTAGAAGCATAAATAAGTAGTCAAAATTTTCCTTTCTTTCCCTTAAGTTTTTGCAAACATTTTATAATTGACACCCAAAATGTTTTTGTTGTAAGTGTAAACACTGCAAAGGATGCAGCTTTTGCATACAATAAGAATAAACCCTTTAAGTAAATAAAACTAGGAATTCTCTGGGAAACCAGTGCTTGGTGCTCAATGCTTTCACTCTGGTGACCTGGGTCAGTCCCTGGACAGGAAACTAAGATCCTGAAGGAAGTCTCGTGGTGCTTCCATAAATAAATAAAACTGTTAATATCATGCTTTCAAATATATCCAGAAGAATGTAAATAACATAGAGTTTTTTCAAATATTTATTTTTATTTACTTATTTGGGTGCCTTGGGTATTAGTTGTGGCATGCAGCATCCTTTGTGGGTCCTACTGCCCTCTGTGTTGTGGGATCTTATTTCCCCAATCATGGATCAAATCCATGCTCCCTGCCTTGGAAGGCAGATTCTCAACCACTGAACCACCAGGGCATTCCCTAGCCTTGGGTTTTCATACTCACCAGCATTGCAGAAAGACATGGCAACCCACTTCAGTATTTTTGCCTGGAGAATTCCATGGATAGAGGAGCCTGGTTGGCTACAGTCCATGGGGTCACAAAGAGTCAGACACAACTGAGCAACTAGACACAGCACTCACCATCAACCATCTTAAAAGAGTATAAAATGATCTCTTTCTAATGGTCAGGTTTTTTTTTTTTTTTTCCTGTTTCATTGAGATGTAATGGACATATATTTTATAAATTTAAGGTGAACACATGTTGATTTGATAAGAACGGTATTTTTGATGTTATATCTGTTTATAGCGCTTGAGATCACGTTCATTATTGAACTTCATTTTTTTTCTAATTCAGTGACTGTTACCTTATAAGAAATGGAAATACACATATTTCTTCTCTAAAACCCTCCCTCCTCCTAAGAATCTGTGTGCATAAGGCTGTAAAGGCAGTGGGAGGGAAAGCTTGAGATATAATCTAAGTGGTGCAAAGGGGAAGGAGAGAGAAGAGGGGGAGTGAGGAAGGAAGGGAGAAGGAGGGGGACCAGGGTGTGACCTAGCACCCCGACATGGTTTTAGAAAGCATGAGCCCTTGCCTAGATCAAGCTCCTGGAGTTCAGCATGAAATCCATGATGAGGACCCCAGGAATCCAGCAGGTGCTGAATCTTCAAGTGCAGATCACTTGGGAGTAAGCTTGCTTCCTGCCCTCCCACCTTGCCCGCTCTGCCCCCCCAACCTATCCCCCTTGCCCCTGGAAGAATACAGGGGTTTGCTGTTTGCAGCTGGTGAATTTTCTGGCATTGGAAGAGGACCCCTGCCTTTTTAGGTTCCTGATATCAGCCTGAGCTCTGTCGGAATAGCTGTGTAGACCGCCTTCCCCTGCCCTTAAGCTATTGAACCCCAAATAACTACAATTGCAGATAAATTGGAGATAAAGTGGTGGGCCTCTGGATGCCAGAGAGAGAAGTGGAGACTCTCACCACCCTGAGACCTGGACAATAGCCCCTGGGTGAAGCCCTGAAGCCCCATCCACATTCTTTCCTCTCTCTAGCAACTTGGTAGAAAGATTTCTAGTTGAAAGACTCGATGGGGGAAAACTGTTTCAGAAACCTGTTTGGAGCCCGGGTTGGATACTATGGATTGGGTTAGAATGGGCTTTAAAAGATTTGGAATCTCCTGAAACAGCCTCACTGTAGGGGTTCATGGACACTGGACACAGGAAGTGGTGCTGGTATTTCCAGAGAAATCTCTCTGGGACGTGAAGACAAAAACACTCCAGCTTCACCCGCCACTGGGGCTCAGAATGGGATATGTTTAGCCTCACTGAGTCAACTGGACATCAGCAGCTGGTGAGCCATGGGGTTTGGAATACTTCATTTTGTTCTCTGAAGTCATGAGTCTGCAAAATTTCTCTATAAAGGGCTAGAAAGTAACCAGGAATTAAGGTCCATTCGGTCTTTGCCATTAGCAGTGTGAAACAACCTTGTGCAGTGGCAAATGATCGCAGTTGTGTTCCAAAAAAACTTTATTTGTGACACTGAAATTTAGACATCATATAATTTTTACATGTCACAAAATGTTCCTTTGTTTCCCCCAAATAAAATTAAAAAGTAAAAATATTAAACGTATTTTTAAAAGTTAAAAAAAAAAAAAACTAAAACATAAAAATCATTCTTAACTTGCTGGTTGGGAGAAAAAAACAAACAGGAGGCATGCCAATTTGTCAATCCCTTTCTAAACCATTTGCCTATATAAGGCAGCTAGCATAGCATTAGTGGCTTGCTACACGAATTTAGTAGGCTGGATTCTGCTTATGAAAAATAGAATCTTCATTAAATCTAAGAAGACATCACCTGTAATCTACAACATTATTTGGTGTTTTGTTTGTTTGTTTTTGCCAAACACAAGCTGGAATCAAGATTGCTGGGAGAAATATCAATAACCTCAGATATGCAGATGACACCACCCTTATGGCAGAAAGTGAAGAGGAACTCAAAAGCCTCTTGATGAAAGTGAAAGTGGAGAGTGAAAAATTTGGCTTAAAGCTCAACATTCAGAAAACGAAGATCATGGCATCCAGTCTCACCACTTCATGGGAAATAGATGGGGAAACAGTGGAAACAATGTCAGACTTTATTTTTCTGGGCTCCAAAATCACTACAGATGGTGACTGCAGCTATGAAATTAAAAGATGCTTACTCCTTGGAAGCAAAGTTACGACCAACCTAGATAGCATATTCAAAAGCAGAGACATTACTTTGCCAACAGAGGTCGTCTAGTCAAGGCTATGGTTTTCCCTGTGATCATGTATGCATGTAAGAGTTGGACTGTGAAGAAGGCTGAGGGCTGAAGAATTGATGCTTTTGAACTGTGGTGTTGAAGAAGACTCTTGAGAGTCCCTTGGACTGCAAGGAGATCCAACCAGTCCATTCTGAAGGAGATCAGCCCTGGGATTTATTTGGAAGGAATGATGCTAAGGCTGAAACTCCAGTACTTTGGCCACCTCATGCGAAGAGTTGACTCATTGGAAAAGACTCTGATGCTGGGAGGGATTGGGGGGCAGGAGGAGAAGGGGACGACAGAGGATGAGATGGCTGGATGGCATCACTGACTCGATGGACATGAGTCTGGGTGAACTCCAGGAGTTGGTGATGGACAGGGAGGCCTGGGGTGCTGCAATTCATGGGGTCGCAAGGAGTTGGACACAACTGAGTGACTGATCAAATCTTATCTGTGGCATGTGGGGTCATAGGTCCCTGCCCAGGGATTGAAGCCATGCCCCCTGGCTTGGAGTGAGGAGTCTTAAGTACTGGATCACCAGGAAGGCCCGAAGCATTATTTTTCACACCACTATAAAATATATATTTATATACATATGAATGTGTGTATGTGCTGTTGCTTCAGTCATGTTTGACTCTTCCAACTCTATGGACTGTAGCTCAGCAGTCTCCTCTGTCCACAGGATTCTTCAAGCAGGAATACTGGAGTGGGTTGTCATGCCCTCCTCCAGGGGGTCTTCCTGACCCAGAGATTGAACCTGTGTCTCTTAAGTCTTCTGCATTGCCAGGAGGGTCCTTTACTGCTAGAGCCACCATTTAGCCAAGCAAACTATGGTATGCTACTGATGAAATGTGATCTGGTATCAGAAATGGTCAAATGTAAATTTTAGAATGGTCGTAAATGTCAGCGAAACCTGTTAATGGCATGGAAGCTATCGAAAAATGTATTATATGGAGAGAAATTGTGTTACGTATCTTTTGTTTCAATGACTACAACTGGTCCTGACATCATCCAGCTACATACTGGCTGACACTCTCCCTTGTGTGATAGTTTTAAGTCATTAAGATTTGGATTTCATGAAATGCTAGGGAAAACTGCTTCTCAGCCTTTTGGCTAAGATCAAGTGTAAGTACCTGGGGATCCAGGAATTAGTGGGTCGAGCCTGTGATACAGACAAATGATTGTATTATTAAGAGTTACTGTTTATTTTTGTAGCAGACATATAACACTGACAGATGCCACATGTTGTTCTAGAAACAAAAATATAGCAACCCAATAGCTCTGGAGTTGAATATGGCATGTGAGTGGGAGAAGGCTGTAATTTCTGACATCATGGTTGGGCAAGCTTGGCAGACAAACTGTGGACCGTGACAGATCAGGAGCTGGGTGATGGTACTTGAGACAGCATCCTAGGCAGGGAGAGCAGCAGAAGTCCTGAGAAGGCCCCGTCCTCTCTCCTCGGTGCCCTTGGGAGATTGGGTCCAGGAACCCTGCACCCACAGATACCAAAATGCATGGCAGTGCAAGTCTCTTATATAAAATGGTGTAGTCTTTGCATGTAACTTAAGGGGGTGCTCCCACATGCTTTAAATTATCCCCAGATTCCTTATAATACTTAATACAATGTCAGTGCTCTGTAAATAGTTTCAAGTACACAAATATATATATATATATATATATATATATATATATATATATATATATTACGTTTATATATATATTTTTTCCAGCATGAGGCAGGTTCAAGTTTTGTTATTAGAACTTTCTGGATTTTTTTTTTTTATATATTTTTGATCCATGAATAGAGTCCGATGCCTTCTGGACTCACAGAGAGGAGGGCGTGAGGGGCAGCCCCAAGGGACAGATGAGGGCTCTTTTAGACATTTTATGTTGTTCAGCATTTCTGAGTGCTATTGGAGAACTATAGCAAAATGGCACCTACCAGCTCTCCTGTAGAGTGACAGGAGCACTGGGCCATCATGGGGAGACAAGGCAAAAGTGGGGGCTGGGGAAGAAAGTTTAAAACTGTCATGTCATTTAACTGAGTTTGAGATGTTTCCTTATGTATAAAAAAGGGTGTTAATAGTTATCTCAATGTTTCAGCCAATGATTCAATCAAGTACTAATTTTGTCTTTTGAAAGAAATAGAATCATCACCACTCATCTGCACAGAGTAAGTTCCAAGACCCCCAGTGGATATCTGTAACCTCACGTAGTATCAAACCCTATATACACAGTGTTTTTGCTATACAAACATACCTGTGATGCAGTTTATTTTATAAAAGTACAGTAAGAGATTGGCAACTAATAATGACAGGAAAGTGAAAGTGAAGTTGCTCAGTCGTTTCCGACTCTTTACAACCCCTTGGACTGCACCTTACTACTCTCCTCTGTCCATGGGATTTCCCAGGCACGAATTCTGGAGTCGGTTGCCATTTCCTGTTGTGAAGGATCTTCCCAACCCAGGGATTGAAACCGGGTCTCCTGAATTGTAGGCAGACAATTTACCATCTAAGTCACCAGGGAAAGTATAATAATAACATAGAACAATTATAACAGTATACTTTTATAGAAGTTTTGTGAAAGTTTCCATGTAAAATATATTACTGTACTAATTTACTGATGTTTTTCACCCTAAAGGCAATGGCACCCCACTCCAGTAGTCTTGCCTGGAAAATCCCATGGACAGAGGACCCTGGTGGGCTACAGTCCATGGGGTCGCACAGAGTCGGACACAACTGAAGTGACTTCACTTTCACTATTCACTTCCATGCATTGGAGAAGGAAATGGCAACCCACTCCAGTGTTCTTGCCTGGAAAATCCTAGGGACAGAGGACCCTGGTGGGCTACAGTCCATGGGGTCGCACAGAGTCGGACATGACTGAAGTGACTTAGCAGCAGAAGCAGCAGCAGCAGCAAGCACTTACTGCACTCTGTGGCCATACCTTTTGCAGTTTGAGGTTTAACAGCAAAACTAATACAGATTTCTTTTCTCTTCTTCACATTCACCACAGATCTTAGCAACCTCAGCATGCAACTGTTCTCTTTTTAATCAAATTGAGAACTTTGATATTTTCACTTAAATGTAGCACTTAATGGATTCCCTCTAGCATGTCTAAATGGCCAGCATCACTCTAATATGCTTTGGGTTCATTATTGAGTAAAATAAGGGTGATTTGGTCACAGCTCTGTGACATCTCAACAGTCATTGTGGTAAACAAGTAACAACCGAGTGGGATGTGCAGGACTAAGGAACGATTCACATTTTGGGCAGGAGGAAGCAGGATGGTGTGAGATTCCAATCACACTCCTCAAAATGACATGCAATTTACAATTTATGAGTTATTTCTCTCTGGAATTTTCCATTTAATATTTTCAGAGAACAACCCTCAGGGTTAACTAAAACCACAGAGAGTGACACCTGGATTCAAGTTCAAAGCCAGTCATTTCTAACATTTGAACAGAGTGACCAGACTCAGAAATGGAATCCCAGGGGGACCTGAATTCACCATGGCCCCTCCAGGAGTCTATTCTACAAATAATATGATTATGACCTTGGAAGGTCTCTTGACCTCACCAAGCCATGTTTATGGTGAGACACCATTTTCACAGATTCACGTAAATGACCAGACATGCTTCAGTCTTATGGATCCAGACAGCACATGTAGTTTGGAAGGGCTGGAGAAAACAGACTTTTTGACTCTAGCAAGTCAGAGCAAGATTGTTGGTCCCATGAAATGAAATCTGATCATGCTACTTGATGACTTTTACTGTGGACAGCATACAAGAGATAGGCAGCCAGAACAGAAGACTCACACAGCCTCAGCTGAGCTGAGTGACTCACAACCCTCAGCTGAGCTGTGTGACTCACAAGCCTCAGCTGCTTGAGAGTTCTAAAAAATGTCAAGTTTATGACCCAGGTGAGGAACCATCTGGAGTTTGAGAAGCAGAAGCGTGACAGCTAGGAAATCCACACTACTGGCCAGCACTGCAACCGCCAGTTTCCCAGCCCATTCCAGCTGCGTATCACATTGAAAGTGTCCACACTTCTGGGGAGCCCTCCACGGTCTGTAAAATCTGTGAATTGTCCTTCGAAACACATCAGGTTCTCTTACAACACATGAAGGACAGTCACAAACCTGGCAAAACACCTTATGAATGCCACATTTGCAATTACAGATCTTCAGCCTTTGCTGATACAGAGGCAAATTTTAGAACATGGCATGGAAACACAAACAATTTGCTTTGTCTGTTTTGCCTCAAATTTTTCAAACTGGTGATATCCTTCGTAAATCACACTTGGAGGCACTGGAACAAGAGGGTCTTTCCATGTTCCAAGTGCCTACTACAGTTATTGAAGCCAAAGGAAAATACAGAGCATCAAACCAATAATCATCAGCCATTCAAAAAGCCAGAACAATTGCAAGGGTTGCCTACTGAAACAGAGGTCATGATCCAAACTTCAGTTCAGCTGAGACTGAGTTGATTTCCCTAAGAGAGACAGCATCCATCATTGTGAGGAACACTGACTCCCGAGTGCCACCCAGAAAAACTACAAAGAAGATTGACTACCAACACAAACTACTCCAGATGTGTTGCAGCAAGGGATCTGGCTAAAAACTATGTTCTACCCACCTCCAGAAATTCAAAACAGCCCTATTGAGGTTCAGCCAGCTGTACATAAAGACCCTGCTTGGCTTTTGTTCAGTTGCTCAGTCATGTCTGACTCCCTGTGACCCTATAAACTTCAGTACACCAGGCTTCCCTGTCCATCACCATCTCCTGAAGCTTGCTCAAACTCATTCCATTGGGTTGCTGATGCTATCCAACCATCTTGTCCTCTGTCATGTTTTGTGCTCCTTCCTTCAATATTTCCCAGCATCAGGGTTTTTTCCAATAAGTTGACTCTTCCCATCAGGTGACCAAATTATTGGAGCTTCAGCATCAGTTCTTCCACTGAACATTCAGGGTTGATTTCCCTTAGGATTGACTGGTTGGATCTCCTTGCAGTCCAAGGGACTCTCCAGAGTCTTCTCCATTCTCCAGGACCACAGTTCAAACAGATCAATTCAGCATTCAGCCTTCAGTCCAGCTCTTCCATCTGTATCTGACTCCTGGGAAAACTATAGCTTTGACTTTATGGACATTAGTTGGCACAGTAATGTCTCTGTCTTTTAAGATGCTATCTACATTTGTCACAGCTTTTCTTCCAAAGAGTGTCTTTTAATTTCAGGGCCTCAGTAGCAGTCCACAGTTATTTTGGAGCCCTAAAAAATAAAGTCTGGATTTACTGTAACTGAGATTGTACTGGCTTCATCTCTCCACCATCAAGTAGCTTTGAAATCTCCATGTTCCTTCCTGGCTTCTCTCTGATCCCCAAAGTAACCATTTCTCTGAACTCTAGCACCAGGTATTCATTTTCCTTTGTTTCAAATTTTAAATAGATAGAATCACACAACAGAATTTCTGTTCCCCTGGTCTTTGTTTTCTTTCAAATAAGTGAGATGCATTCTTATTACATGTAGCTGTGGAACATTCCTTTTCATTACTGGGTAGAATTCCCTTGGATGAATGGGCATAGTCTTATATGTCCATTTACTGTGCCTGAAATTTGAGGCTTTAATTTTGCCTTTTTGAATAAGCTGCCTATGAACATGTGTATGTGTTTCACAGTAATTTCTCTAAGATAGCTATATCTGTATATATGGATATGAGATTTTCTGATAATCCATGTGGTAGTGGTAAAGTTGCTAAGTGGTATTTGACTCTTGCAACCCCACACACTCTAGCCCACCAGTCTCCACTGTCCATGGGTTTTCCCAGGCAAGAATACCACAATGGCTTGGCATTTCCTTCTCCATAGTATTTTCCTGACCCAGCGTTCAAACCTGGGTCTCCTGCATTGCAGGCAGATTTGTTACTGACAGATACAAAATAGCCATGAAATTAAAAGACACTTACTCCTTGGAAGGAAAGTTATAACCAACCTAGATAGCATATTCAAAAGCAGAGACATTACTTTGCCAACAAAGGTCCATCTAGTCAAGGCTATGGTTTTTCCTGTGGTCATGTATGGATGTAAGAGTTGGACTGTGAAGAAAGCTGAGCGCTGAAGAATTGATGCTTTTGAACTGTAGTGTTGGAGAAGACTCTTGAGAGTCCCTTGGACTTTAAGGAGATCCAACTAGTCCATTCTAAAGGAGATCAGCCTTGGGATTTCTTTGGAAGGAATGGTGCTACAGCTGAAACTCCAGTACTTTGGCATGAGGTCATGCGAAGAGTTGACTCATTGGAAAAGACTCTGACACTGGGAGGAATTGGGGGCAGGAGCAGAAGGGGATGACAGAGGATGAGATGGTTGGCTGGCATCACTGACTTGGACGTGAGTCTGAGTGAACTCCGGGAGTTGGCGATGGACAGGGAGGCCTGGCATGCTGCGATTCATGGGGTTGCAAAGAGTCGGACATGACTGAGTGACTGAACTAAACTGAACTGATTCCTGCTTCTGAACCTAAATAACTTGTAGCTCCTAAGTGAAATTGTTATGAAAAAAGGAATGATATTGAAAATAGCAAACTTTTTGAGACAGAGCTAAAGCAGTTTCATATGTTAATGTGCACTACATTTGAAAAGAAGAAAGCTTGGCAAAACAATGATCTAAGTAAATGCTATTCACAGACATTTTGGTAGCAATATAAATTTTTTAAATCATTGTTACATGTATTCCCTAATAAGGATGATCAGGTTTTCACATATATAAATGCATATTTTTCTCTTCTGTGAGGTAATGTATTTATATACTTTATCTGATTTTTCAGTCGGGGTGTTCATCTTGTAGGAATTTTTGTTTGTTTCCTGTAAGGCTTAAGGAATCATAGATCTTCAACCAGGGATTGAATTTCTGCCCCTCCATTGCAAACACAAAGCCCTAACTACCAGATCATTAGGGAATTCGCAATGAAAAAGTTTTCTCTCTCCTTGTCTAATATGCCACTTCAGAGATATTAAAATGTAGCTAATGTGACAGAGGTATTAAATCCTTGTGTGTGCTCAGTCACTGCAGTTCAGGTCAGTTCAGTTGCATTCAACTCTTTGTGACCCCATGAATCGCAACATGCCAGGCCTCCGTGTCCATCACCAACTCCCAGAGTTCACCCAGACTCACGTCCATCGAGTCAGTGATGCCATCCAGCCATCTCATCCTCTGTCATCCCCTTCTGCTCCTGCCCCCAATCCCTCCCAGCATCAGAGTCTTTTCCAATGAGTCAACACTTTGCATGAGGTGGTCAAAGTACTGGAGTTTCAGCTTTAGCACCATTCCTTCCAAAGAAATCCCAGGGCTGATCTCCTTCAGAATGGACTGGTTGGATCTCCTTGCAATCCAAGAGACTCTCAAGAGTCTTCTCCAACACCACAGTTCAGAAGCATCAGTTCTTCAGCCCTCAGCCTTCTTCACAGTCCAAATCTCACATCCATACAAGACCACAGGAAAAACCATAGCCTTGACTAGATGGACCTTTGTCGGCAAAGTAATGTCTCTGCTTTTGAACAAGCTATATGGGTTGGTCATAACTTTCCTTCCAAGGATTAAGCGTCTTTTAATTTCATGGCTGCAGTCATCATCTGCAGTGATTTTGGAGCCCCAAAAAATAAAGTCTGACACTGCTTCCACTGTTTCCCCATCTATTTCCCATCAAGTGATGAGATTGGATGCCATGATCTTCATTTTCTGAATGTTGAGCTTTAAGCCAACATTTTCACTCTTCACTTTCAATTTCATCAAAAGGCTTTTTAGTTCCTCTTCACTTTCTGCCTTAAGGGTGGTGTCATCTGCATATCTGAGGTTATTGATATTTCTCCTGACAGTCTTGGTTCCAGCTTGTGTTTCTTCCAGACCAGTGTGTCTCATGATGTACTCTGCATATAAGTTAAATAAGCAGAGTGACAATAGACAGCCTTGACATACTCCTTTTCCTATTTGGAACCAGTCTGTTGTTCCATGTCCAGCTCTAACTGTTGCTTCCTGACCTGCATACAAGTTTCTTAAGAGGCAGGTTAAGTGGTCTGGTATTCCCTTCTCTTTCAGAATTTTCCACAATTTATTGTGATCCACAAAGTCAAAGGCTTTGGCGTAGTCAATAAAGCAGAAATGGATGTTTTTATGGGACTCTCTTGCTTTCTCTATGATCCAGCAGATGTTGGCATCTGATCTCTGGTTCCTCTGCCTTTTCTAAAACCAGCTTGAACATCAGGAAGTTCACGGTTCATGTATTGCTGAAGCCTGGCTTGGGAGATTTTGAGCATTACTTTACTAGCATGTCTGATGAGTCCAACTGTGCCGTAGTTTGAACATTCTCAGTCCTGTCCAACTCTTTGTGACCCCACGGACTGTAGCCCGTCAGGCTCTTCTAAGTCCATGGGATTCTGTAGGCAATAATACTGGGGTGGGTTGCCATTTCCCATTCCAGGGGATATTCCCGACCCAGGGATTGAGCCCATATTTTTTATGTCTCCTGTATTGGGAGGCAGGTTCCTTATCACTATCACCACCTGGGAAACCTATTAAAATTTACTTTTATTTAATTAATTTAAAATTAAAAGCTATTGCTTGAGGAACCAGATCTTCCTTATAGATGTGTTTCAATTAATTTTATACTCAATAATTTGTGAATCTCTTAGATATTTTCCTCAATTTGAGAGTCCATGCCCCTCTCCAGGTATAGGCTGGGTTTAGTGACTTGTTTCCAAAGGACAGAATATGTCAGGGGGAAAGAGATAACTTTATAGCAGAGGAACTAGTGGTAAGTCATATTGATAGTATGAATCCTTGATGGGAAGTAATGAGAAAGATATATTGCCTTGGAGGTATAGTTCTAAAAATATATAAACCCCTGTGCAACCAGGAGAAACATATCAAACCCATATTGAGAGTCATTCTGCAAAATACCTGTCCCTGAAGGACTCCTGAAAATTGTCAAAAGTCATGAAAAGCAAGGAAAGTTTAAGAAACTGCTAAGACCAGAGGGAGATCAGCCCTGGGATTTCTCTGGAAGGAATGATGCTAAAGTTGAAACTCCAGTACTTTGGCCACCTCATGTGGAGAGTTGACTCATCGTGGTCTGGAAACTAAGACCCAGAAGGGAAGCATCACAGCTAGCAACAAAAAAAAAAAAAAAAAAAAAAGAGGAAATTAGGACACAAAAGACATCAAGGATGCTTGGACATAAAGGGACAGGAGGACACAAGAATGCAGCTGTCTATGCATCAAGGAAAGAGACCTCCAGAGACACCACACTGTCAACACCTTGATTCTGGGCTTCGGGCCTCCAAAACTGGGAGAAAACAGTTTTCTGTTGTTTAAATCTGAGGTATTTCTGGTGGCGACCTTAGTACCCTAACACATTCTTTAGATCGGGAGTCCCTAGAGAGGGCTCACCTCAAGGACAGGCAGGATGTACACAGGTGATGACTCAGCTCCCACGTGACTCCCACCCATCAACAAATGCCCACCCACCCAGATTTTCCAGGAGGAAGCCTGCTCCTGTGAAACACTTCTTGCAGACCATTGCTGCTAAAGGTCTCCACCCAACTCTCTTTCTGGCCCCAACATCTTTTACTTCTCTTCTAGACTGTGAGGGACAGAACCTTGAAAACAGAGTGAGGCCTGTGCTCAAACCATCCTGGATGTGAAAGGGAGTATGTCTTTTAATGAAAAAAAAAAAAAAAGGAATAAAACCCCAGAGCTGTCAAGCAGAATACAATGAAGCTTATCACCAGATGTACCAAAAAGCCTTCATACGTTAGGTTAGGAAAAAGCAGAGGACATGAGTTCAATCTCTTCTGCAGGTAAGGTTTCCAGGAATGAGGACAGCATGATTTCTGTAGATGGGTTGAGAGCAGGTGAATTTATTGAAAGGCATTTGAGTCTGTAGCCAGAAGAGGAATATGAGTGGAGGGGGTATGTCATCCTTCATTTCCCTCTACCTCCAGAAGTTTCTATGATATGGGCCATGATCACAGGGCTCCCAGAGTTCAGGGAGAGAGGAATGTTTGGTGACTTCATCAAAGCCTGACGCATAGAAGCTGCCTTTCAGAAGCCAACATCAGATTTCTGGGCCATCTGTCAGGCTCAAGAAATGACCTACTAGGAACTCTCTGGTAGTTCTGCAATGGTGAGGACTCTGTACTTTCACTGATGAGTGCATAGATTCTATCCTTAGTTGGGGTTAGAAGCTGCAAGCTTCATAGGCTGGCCAACAAACAAAACAAAAAAAGAAAGACAGACATGACCTATTCCCACTTTTCCTTCCATGGACAACTGCAGGGTCAACTCCAGTGCAGGTCCATTGCTGTGGTCAGGGAGGAAGCTCCCCGAGGCTTGTGACCATGGAGAGACATGTGATCAGCCTGAGTGTCCACCAACAGGGCTGGGCACCTCACACCAACTGAGCACCTGGTACCCAGTAGGAGATCAGCCCTACAGATAAGGGCTGTATGAGAAGTGGACTCTACAAGGTGGCCAGAAAGCACACCTTTCAAGAGGGCACTAATCCAGGTGGCCAGCCTGTTCCGATTTTATCCATCTCTAGGGGAGAGCCAGGCATTTCCATTGTTCTCACAAACCTTTTCCTCTTCTACTCTCCCTGGGACATCTTTATATCAAGAGATTGTTGTTGTTCATTTGCCCAGTTGTATCTGAAACCCCATGAACTGCAACATGCCAGGTCTTGCTGTCCATTACCATCTCCTGAAGTTTGCCCAAGTTCATGTCTATTGCATTGGTGATGCCATCCATCCATCTCATTCTCTATCACCCTCTTCTCCTTCTGCCCTCAATCTTGCCCAGAATCAGAGACTTTCCCAGTGAGTCAGCTGTTGCCATCAGATGATCAATATAGTGGACCTTCAGCTTCAGCATCATTCCTTCTAACAAGTATTCAGGGTTGATTTCCCTTAAGATTGACTGGTTTGATCTCCTTCTTGTCCAAGGGACACTCAGGAGTCTTCACCAGCACCACAACTCGAAGGCAAAAATCTGTGGCACTCTGCCTTCTTTGTGGTCCATCTCTCACAATCGTACATGACCACTAGGAAGACCATAGCCTTGACTATAGAGACCTTTGTCAGCAGAGTAATGTCTCTGCTTTTCCACACACTAAGTTTTTCACAGCTTTCCTGACAAGAAGCAACTGTCTTTTGATTTCATGGTTTCAATCACCATTGCAGTGATTGCACAGGCCAGGAAGAGGAAATCTGTCAGTACTTCCACCTTTTCCCCTTTTATTTGCCATGGAGTAAGGGACCAGATGCCACAAACTTAGTTTTTTTTAATACTTGGTTTAAGCCGGCTATTTCACTCTCCTCCTTGATCCTCACCTCATCAGTCCAGAGCGTCTGGCTTCTTGCTACTTCTGCTCTCAGTTCTAATTCGCTTAGTAAGAAATCGTAAAAGGATGGTTTCACAGGTTAAATGCAAGGGTGGTACAGAGAGGGACTGAACCTTAATGGACCATGACACATTGCAAAACTCAATGACAACTTGCACCACCTGCTTACCCACATTATTAAAGGTAAAGTGAAAGTGTTAGTCAGTCCTGTCTGATTCTTTGTGACTCCATGTACTGTAGCCCAACAATTCCATAGGCTCCTCTATGGAATTATCCAGTAAAGAATACTGGAGTGGGTAACCACTCCCTTCTCCAGAGGATCTTCCCGATTCAGGGACTAAGCCTGAGTCTACTGCATTGCTGGTGGGTTCTTTACCATCTGAGCTACCAGGAAAGCTCAAATCAAAATGATACTAATTTCTAGGACATTCCTAGATTAAACTTTGGCTGGTCCATGCTGGTTTCAGCTCCACTGGCCAGAAAAAGTGGTGTAGTTGGAGCCCTCCACTCTGAAGGGCTGATCTGATTATCATTATTTTGTTTTAGTTACTAAATATCTCTGAATCTCAGAGGACTAGGTCTAAGCAAAGAGGTCTGATGGGTAAAGAGAATTTGTTAAAAGCCTTAATGCTGTCAAATTGGCAGATAACCAGGATTTGGAGGAAATTTTATCTTTACCATGTGGCTTAAGGTAAAAACGTAAGGATTAAGATTTAAAAAAAAAAAGGTACAGATGAATCAACACTGAAATACTCAACTCAGAAGTGACTTTTTTTGACAATTGGGAATGGATTTCCATCAGCCTTTGAACAAATAATTGTGTGTGAAAGTTTTTATTAATATAAAAACAAAATAAAACCTGTGGTAATATTAGTGGCATAAAAGCACACTTAGACAATGGATTCAAGGATGTTGGGTTTTCTCTTAGAAACTGGAGGCTTCCCTGGCAGCTCAGATGGTAAAAAATCTGCCTGGGTTAGGACGATCTCCTGGAAAAGAGAATGACTACCCACTGCAGTATTCCCACCTGTAGAATTCCATGGGCAGAGAACGCTGGGAGGCTACAGTCCATTGATTCCCAAAGAATCAGATCCAGCTGAGCAGTGGGAAGGTGGGCACGGGCTGGTGTGTCCCAAAGGCTCCAGATGGTCTGCTGGTGAATATGCCCCAGGACTCCGGGCCTGACGTTGTACAGTGAACCCATCTTGGCACTGCCCATGGCCCGAGATGGAGGTTTTGCATCTGCTGGATCCACTGAGGAAAACCCCAGTGGCTGGGTGGGGTTAGTAGTAGGGGTTCCTTGGAAGAAGATTCCCACCAGCGGTGCTCACTCCTGGACACTTAGTTCAGTCCAGGCCCTGAGGATGCACCTTGTATATGATGACAGATTGAACAGCCTCAGAAATAAGTGAGGAGGTGGATGCCCTGGAAATGAGAACCACAGGGAGTGGAAAGATGGTGCCCTGAACTCCTTTAGCTGATCCTGGCCTATCAGAGAGCATCTAGGCCCCACTCATGCTCAGGCCGTTTTATAGAACCACTAACAGGAGAGTCATGAATTTAAAGGGGAGAATCATGGTCACAGGTCACAGAGGACACCAAATGATTGACATTGAAGTTCCCTTTATTTCTTTGTAACAATCCAACAGAGGGGTAATGACCCCATCACCCTACCAAGCCCAAAATTCCCCCTCCAAAAATCAGATTCACATTTCTAACTGTGTAGGAACATATCTCTCCAAAAATCCCACCAAGCCCTCCCCCACTGCCCACTCTAAATCACTTTCTCCTGCTTACACTGAAAAATTGTCTGAAACTGTTGTGTTCATTCTCAGCCTGCCACTCATGAGCTGGGCTAGTCGGGCAAGTAGCAGGGGCACAGGATGGGCTCGGTGTCATAGAGGATCTGGTCACCGCAGTGTGGACAGGGGCTGGCGCTGACCCAGAACATGCTGGACCGCCCAGACTTGCACAGAAGCTGCTTGAGCCGGGCATGCAGCTGAGCCAGAAGGCCCAGGTGCAGGGTGCCATGCACATCCTCATAGCTCTCCAGGGGTGCAGGGTACAGCACGTGGCTCAGCTTACTCAGCCCCATGGTGTGGTGCAGCAGGCTCTCCAGCACAGCCATAGAGATAGGGTTGCCACAGAAGCTGAAGGTGGTGAGCTGGGAGCAGCCGCTCAGGGAGGGTAAGAGGGCACTGAACTGAGAGTCCATGATGCCGCACTCATCCAGGTCCAGTTCCTGCAGGGTGGCTGAGGTCCTCTCAATCAGGACCTGCAGGGACTCCAAGTTGAGGCTGGTCAGGTTGACCCCGCTGAGGCCAAGGTCCTTCAGCAGGCTGACGCTCGGGCACTGCGACAGGTATGTCAGGTCTGACTCCGAAATCAGGCAATTGGTGATCGACAGGGTCTCCAGAGGGGTGTTCAGGCACCTGGGGAAAGACAGAGCAGTCAGTGTCAGGGGCAGAGGGATATGGGGAGGAGAGGCCCCTTTCACAGGAACACAGGGGATCTCACTGGCTTGGAGCTGGCCTCTCACCTCCTTGACAGGAAGGCAGGGGTTCTTCCAGGGGGAAGGTCATGCTCATATGGTTATGACCTCCCCCTGCACAAAATGATGAACTATTTTTAATGTGGGAAACAAACTGTAAACAAAGATTATTTGCCTATTTCAGCTTACTAGTATTTTGTTCACAGGAATTAAGATGTTTGTACAGGACACGGCTAGTTGAATTCAACAGCAGGCTGGATGCAGTAGACATGGGCTGGTGGGTCCCAGCAGTTACAGACGATCCCTGGGTGCATATCCCCCAGATATCCGGGGGTCACAAACCATCCATCATCACCTACAATTCATCCATCATCACCTACAATTCTTTGTCATTCTCTGTCATCGTCTCAGCTAAGACATCACTCTCTCGGAAAGAATTCCCAAGGGCATCACACCTGACCCCCACTATGCGGACTCCCAGCACAAGTCCCATTTGGCAGCATCTAACCTAGGCCACGCCTCTGACCCTAACCAGGGAGGTGACCTGACAAGAAGCCCGGGGACAGAGCGGCCATACCGTGAGGACTTCCAAGTGGCCTGTGCACACTGGCCATGTCCCCAGCAGGCACAAATAGACACCCCGATGGTAAAGAAATGAAAGAGGCCAGGTTTTGCTGCAGAGCTGGCGCCACACCTCACCTGAGCACCTGGTGCAGGCGGCCCTCGAGGAAGGAGATGGAGTCCAGGTAGAGCTCCTGCAGGTGGGGCAGGTTCAGGAACTGTGCACTGAGCTGGTTGACGCAGTTCTCCTGGTCCGGGGTGGTATGTGGCAATATGTGGATGCGAGACAGCAGCAGCCGGCGCAGGTTGCCCATCCGGCCCAGGTGCGGCAGGAACCTGCTCAGCGTGGCCAGCTTCCAGATGC
The DNA here is from genome assembly GCF_002263795.3 of Bos taurus. Lineage (NCBI taxonomy): Eukaryota > Metazoa > Chordata > Mammalia > Artiodactyla > Bovidae > Bos > Bos taurus. The sequence goes on from NC_082638.1 coordinate 22,119,842, forward strand.
AGTTGACCTCCAGGTCCTGAATGGAGTCCAGCTGCACCACCTTCAGGATCTTCCTGATGCTCTTCATGGGCATGGTGAAGATCCTCAGCTTCTGGCAGCGGATGTGCAGCAGCTTCCCCCTCTTCTTGGCCTTCTTCAGCAGGTAGCTGAGGGTCTCATCCAGAGTGTCCTCCTTGATGCACAGGTCGACCAGCACCTCCACAGGGGCCTGCTCTGGCTTCAGCCCCGCCTGCGCCTCCACCCTGCACCTCTTCTGCATTGGTTGGGCTGGCTCAGGCTCCAGCAGTGAGCAAACACTGACCTTCATCCCGGACCACAGGGTCCAGAAGTCCTGGTGGGTTTTCCGGCGCAAGTCCAGCACCTGCAGCTTCCACCGCCTGTGAGGCCGCAGGGGAAAGGCTGAGCCATGCAGAGGCCAATGGGCACCAGGACCCCATGAGTTCTCTGCACTCCACGTACCACAGCTCCTCTGGCTTCTAGGTCCCCCTTGGTTCCCACTTTAAGGGATAATGGGGGGTGGCCCACATGCTTTTTCTGCCCTCTCCCCCTCAACCAGTCCTATACATCCAATTGCTTGTTTCCATATGAGTCCTCATCCACCTGCCCTGTCTGCACCTTGCTTACACCCCCAGGCCTCACCAGTCTGCCAGGTTGACCTTACCTGGGGCAGACCTCCTGAGCAAGCAGGACATCCAGACCATCGAGTGCTGCCTGGAAGGTGTCCAGATGAGGCTGGTGGTCTTGCATCAGGGCCCCCAGTGGGAGGCAGGGGAAGGGCCAGGCCTGCACCATCGCCTTCAGGGCCTCTGTGTGCCTTCCAGCAAAGGCCTCCATAAACAGTGGTGGAAAGAGCTCGATGGGCAGCTCCTCCAGAGCCATGATGGCCAAGGCCTCATTGTGCAGCAGGCACTGTGCGCCCAGCTCCAGGAGTCGGGGTGGGGCCTGGACGTTCATCCTGAAGAACCTCCTCTGGAATGAGTCCTGGGAGGACGTCAGAGAGCAAGGGCATGGGAGTGGGGGGTGGCGTTTCCTTCTCTGGTCACGGAACCGGGGAGACCCTGCTGTCCCTCCACCCTCAGGGAACCAAGGCAGGGTCAGAGACATCCTCTGGCCACAAAGTCACAGCTTTTGTCCCACAAGCACATGGACAAGCATCTCTCCAGGCAGCAACAAAGGGACAAGGTGACCTCTTGCTCCATCCCGTATCTCCTGGCTGCTGCATTTAATCCCAGCCCTACTGGCCGGTAGATACCTAGGAGTCTGACAGCTGACCCCACTCTCTTCAGAGAAAGCTTCTGATTATTACTCAAGGGCTGAAAACAGGAATCAGGAGTTTAGCCCAACACAGCCTGTCTCTAAACTCCAACCAATAACTCACACAATGAGTGCTGTTAGGTCACTACATAAAAAAGTCACTTTCACTGGGTGTCTCTCCTACAAATGTTATTACCATTTGGTTCAGTGGACCAAAGCACTCGCATTCAGAACAAAACCTCCACTCTTTCAAATATTCTACAGATTTTTTTTTTTTTTTGTATCCCATGGGATTAAAAAAGTCTTTAGCTTTTAATACAAAAAGAAACCCCCAAAATCCTTTAGGCTAGTCAAATCACAAAACTGTAAAATAATATGAACTATAATCACTGGTCTCAAACTAAAATGTAGAATGTCACCCAAAAATTCCTCCTAATTAGATGTCTTTCATTAAATCAATTCCAGGAACTTCCCTGAATTTCAGTGTGGAGGACTGTATTCTTTCACAGCAGGGGCATGAGTTCTATCCCCATCAGGGATCTATGACACCAGATGCTGTTCTGTGTGGCCCCATCCCCTAAATCTCACCCCACCCTAACCCATCCCTCACTGCCCCTACCCTGTCAAATTTTATCTAGTTAGGAAATGTTGTAATGATCTGTACAAGTGGAGAAAATCAGAGAAGCAACCAAACTGTCTGGGATAAAGGTAAAACTGCATGTAGACGGAAAAGCAAAGTATACAATTGCCAACGTGAATGGAAAGGCAAAGAAAATTCTCCACAGGATCGTGGCCTGCATGGACTGTCCCATGAAGACCCCAGCAGGTACATCTGTCAGAGCCCAATGCTCCAGCGTGGAGCAGTGTGCTCAGTCCTCAGACCCTCTTCTCCTTCCAGGACACAGTTTTCCGATTCTGGCTGAAATTTCCATTTCCAGATAAAGTGCTATCTTACTACTAGATTTCCATCCAGCTAAGGCTGAGTGGTTTTTGTTTTTGTTTTTGTTTTTTTACTTTCTCACTACATACAACTGATGGGATCCTGTCTGTTCACAATAGGTTACCAAAATATTTAAAAATATAAAAGAAGAAAACTAACCTGAAGGTACATTCGTTGGGGGAGTTTGGGCCACATCAAAATCAACCAAATGTTCACATTCAGACAGCTTTGTGTGGATGGTGATGTCACCCCAGAAAACAAAGAAACAAAGTAAGATTCCTGAGTATCACACTGTCACTTCTACACTGTCAGACAGTGAAACATGTTCCCGTTCACAGAGGAACAGAGGTGTAATGGAGGGATGATGGGTCCTCCAGATTTTGAGAGTGAAGAATTCCCTGGAACTGGTCAGATCAAAATACACCTAGGAGCTGGCCAGGAGAACAGAGGGACCAGACATTTGTAACAAAACCATGAAAGTACCCAAGAAAGTGTGCTTTGTTTGGAGGAATTCAAAGACTTATCTTAGCCTAGGCTTGTGAAATTGTCAGAAGAGGGAGTGGCTAAAAAGGGACCAGTGGATCCCTTAAACCCAAGACAAACCCAAGATCCAGACTTCCTTCCTCCCTGGAGGCAAAAGGGCATTTCCTTTGTGAAGCTAGGCTATTACATTTACGAATGTGTTTTAGGAGAGGATGGAACTGTTTTGGCTGGCCAAACCTTGGACAGGCATTGTTTTGCCTGAAAGCCACTTATGGCTTAGGGTCGTGGGCTCTCCTGAAGGGAAATAAACGTGGGCCAAGGACATAAATCTGTGTCAGCAAATGGCTGTAAACCGGAGGCTCAGGGGTCCTCTGCACATCCCAGCCTGGGCTCTGTCCAGCGACCTGTACCCTCAACATGACCTTCAAAGGCTCCTTCCCAATGTAGCTGGGTAACCTGACCTTCCCTCAGTGCCAGTGAACAAGAAATCCAAAGGGCCTTTGAAACCGCCCTCCCGCCCAACCCCAACCCCTCTCCCTCCCTTAAGGCTCTCACTTACAGAGATTCTGATGGGAGCTCAACTTTAAGCCCACAAATACAATTCAGTTTTTCCTTTGCTCTGCATTAAGAACAGGTAGCCACACGGACTTTCTCCCTGGGGAGGTGCAAATCCTGCATCAAAGGGTCTGGGTTGAAGCCCCTTCTGGGCCGGCTGACACACTGGTTCTGTTGAGGTCTCAGAACACAGACAGATGGAACCTCTCCACGCCTGGCATTGTGATGCCCCAACAATTCTATATGGAAGGCAAGAAGGAGGCCTTCCCTGAAAGCTACTCTACAGTTTGTTAACTTCCTGGATATGGCATTCACCAAATTCCCACCATCCCCATCAGCAGCCAGAGATGTGGGTGTCCCTTAAATAGAGTTAAAACCCCTAAAATAGGGTTAAGCTGGAATGTGCCTTAAGGGCACTTTGACTTCCGGCAATCACCTTGGCCAAACAGCTGCAGAAGCTCAAGATTAGCAACGAAGAGAATCATCCAGTCCCTGATTAAGTAACAACCATGAGGATGCTGGCACTTTCCACCAGTACTTCAAATAACTTTCAGAGAGAAGTCGAAATTCACCCCTGGTTTCCTTTCCAGCCTGGTGAGTGTGAGAAAGCCAAGGCAGGGCTCTGCCATGCTCCACGAAGGAGGAACTGGAAGGCCTACTTGGGGGAAGATGGACGAATGTGCCCCAGTGAACATTAGGAAGAGCTAGCTGACTTCATAGGGACTCAGGGAAACAGGAAAAAGCAGAAGTCTAAGCTTGGGATGTTTCCATGGGAACTCAGCATCCAGGAGATCTAAGGATGCAGGAGGGACCACTGTCTTCAAATGATCTAAAATCAAGGAGTATCAGTAAAAAGTTTTTTCTAGTGAGGCAGGGGACAGGCCTCTATCCACCCCCAGCTCCACAGAATCTGTTTGTGCAGGGGACTCACTGAACACCGAAGCACTAGGGGCTCATCTGCATGAAGACGTGTTCTTCTTGCCCAGTGTCAGGTTTGGCCAGGACAACTCCCAGGACCCAGGCGTAGTCAACCTGGGGGACATATCTACCTGTTTTTGTGTTGCACAGGCTGGTGCAGCCACTGAGCTCATTTCGTCATGGGAAGAGCTCATTCCCTCTCTAGTGGCAGAATTCCTTCTGTGACTGCAAAGCATCTGCTCCCCAGGGCTTTCCTGGGGCCCTTTGGAATGAATCTGCACCCAAAGAGTCACTAGAAATGTTGGAAAATGACCCTCCCTGGCTTCTGGAGGAAGACCACAGCCTGGATGATCCTCAGAGGCCCCAGACTGACGAGAAGCCTTGGGGACCCAGCCTCCAGCAGCCGAGATCCCACCTGGAGTTCCAGTATGTCTGTCCTCCCTCCACTCTGGAGTCAGACCCCTGCTTACACTGGAATAGTCTACCCTCTCTATGAGACCTCTTTGCCTCTTTCTGTGCTTGGCTAGACAGATTCAATGACATCTAGACCTAAACAAAAGAGGCCCCCTCCTTCTTCCTCCTGATTGAAGACTTGCCAGATGTCTAGGTCACCCTAACTCTAACCAGTTACTCCCTAGGGTGGTGATTCTAGAGGCAAAGCAACAGTAGGATGGAGTCGGTGGGGGAAGGGAGGTTGAGGGCCCTATCCAGGCAGGTAGGACTGCAGCACTTGGCAGGGGATAGCCCAGAACAAGGGGGAGGCAGAAAATGACAGCAGAACTAGGGGCCTAGACTCCTGGCTCTCAGAGCTGCATCTCATTTTCTGGAGGGGTGTCAGGATCGCTGAGGGCACTGCAGCCTGCACTTGGGGCCTAGGAGTGCCCCGAGGTGGTAGGGACAGAATAAGAGAACAGAATGTTCAAACAGTTAGCTTGAAACTTCATTAGGGAACTGTAGATAGAGAAGAAACTTTATGGGGTTTTGGGAGACCACAATAAGACTAATGACACTCAAGAAAATAATGGGAAAATTCTGAAACATGCAGGCTTGCTTGACACATAAAGCAAAACAAATGCTTAGCATCAAAGCCAGCTTGGATTTCTTTTTTTTTTTAATTTTATTTAATTTTTAAACTTTACATAATTGTATTAGTTTTGCCAAATATCAAAATGAATCCACCACAGGTATACATGTGTGCCCCATCCTGAACCCTCCTCCCTCCTCCCTCCCCATACCATCCCTCTGGGTCGTCCCAGTGCACTAGCCCCAAGCGTCCAATATCGTGCATTGAACCTGGACTGGCATCTCGTTTCACCAAGCTAACTTGCTTAGCAACAAAACCATGCAGCAGAAGCATGAGACATGGCCCAAAATAATCAAACTGTGGTGGCAAGAGACTTACATCCTGGCTAGTGAGCTCCATGAGTTAATAACCCCAGAAACATGGTCTTTGGCCACTAAGACAACTTCTTTCCAGAATGTGCCCCCAAACAATAAAACAATAGCAGAAAACAGGACCTACAACCTGCCCAGTGATCAACAACTTACTGCTGCTGCTGGTAAGTCGCTCAGTCGTGTCCGGCTCTGTGCGACCCCATAGACGGCAGCCCACCAGGCTCCAACGTCCCTGGGATTCTCCAGGCAAGAACATTGGAGGGGGTTGCCATTTCCTTCTCCAATGCAGGAAAGTGAAAGGGAAGTCGCTCAGTCATATCCGACTCTTCACGACCCCATGGACTGCAGCCCACCAGGCTCCTCCATCCATGGGATTTTCCAGGCAAGAGTGCTGGAATGGGGTGTCATTGCCTTCTCCAAATCAACAACTTAATGCCTCCCCAAAACAGGCTCTGTGCATACAAAACACTATCACTTTTGGAAAGATGACTTTTCAAAATGAAAGACCTGCATTGAATTGAGACCTGAAAATATTTTTCCCAAGTAATACTACAGGGAAGTCTAGTGTGCTGCAGTCCATGGGATGGCAAAGAGTTGGATACTACTGAGCAACTGAAATGAACTGAACTGAACTACGATATCCTAGCCTGACCATATAGAATGGACAAATAAACTTCCCTGCCCTACCTGGGGGAGGCACTGGTAATGGAAACATGCTGTCTACTCAAGAAAAAGAAGATATTTTCCCCCCTCCCCTCTTCCTCTGATTGTGAAAGTGTAACTGAGTACTTAGGGCAACACAAGGCTTGTGAACCTTCCAAGTGTCCTCCTGTAATAAATGACTTCTTTTCTAGCACTTCACTTTTCATATAATTTCTTTCTAGTATTAAGTATTAGTCGCTCAGACATGTCTGACTTTTTGTGACCCCATAGACTGTAGCCCATCAGGCTCCTCTGTCCTTGGGATTCTCTAGGCAAAAATACTGGAGTGGGTTGCTATTTCCAACTCCAGTGTACCTTCCCAACTGTACATAAAGGAGACTTCATTAACGTGCAGTAGAGGATACCCCCAGTTAACCTGTTACAGAAAATTGCCTCTTAAGTCTTTAAATTCTATATCAGTTCTATACCTCTGCTTGGCCGATTGCTTATTTATGTAGGTTTTAAGGTGAATGACCTGGGGCTATTTGTTCTATCATGACACAGAAAGGACTGTGGTGCCAGAGCTCTTGGGAGCCCTGGAAACAATACCTAATAGTTTCACAGGGTCTGACTGTTTCTTTTTGCTTAAGGAAGATGCCAGTGTCTGTCCCTCCTTCCTATTTCCAAGGGCACATGAAGGGAGCACTGAGACTGGACACACAGATGAGAGAGGCTCAGAGGAAGTGGGTGCGGGCAGCTTGGGAGGGAATATTTCTAATATTTACAAAGTGGTTAGCTGGCATCCTTCTCGGTGACTGGAAGGGACACCTTGTGAGACAATCATGTTCATCTTCTAGTAAGCAGTATGTATGAGGCAGGTGACATACAACACAGGCATAACTAACACTGTTTTGTTAGGTGACATACAACACAAGTATAACTAATGTTTTATATTGGATATAAAGGTTAATACTGGAGAAGGTGATGGCACCCCACTCCAGTACTCTTGCCTGAAAAATCCCATGGACGGAGAAGCCTGGTAGGCTGCAGTCCATGAGGTTGCCCAGAGTCGGACACGACTGACCGACTTCACTTTCACTTTTCACTTTCATGCATTGGAGGAGGAAGTGGTAACCCACTCCAAAGTTCTTGCCTGGAGAATCCCAGGGAAGGGCGAGCCTGGTGGGCTTCTGCTCAGAGTCGCACAGAGTCGAACACGACTGACCGACTTCACTTTCACTTTTCACTTTCATGCATTGGAGGAGGAAATGGCAACCCACTCCAGTGTTCTTGCCTGGAGAATCCCAGGGAAGGGCGAGCCTGGTGGGCTTCCGCACAGAGTCGCACAGAGTCGAACACGACTGAAAAACTTCCCTCCCTCCCCTCAAAGGTTAATAGAGTAAACCCTAAGAGTTCTCATCAAAATGAAAATACTTTTTTCTATTTAAAATTGTATTCAATTTATCCATTGATAAATGTTCACTAGACTTACTGTGCTTATCATTGCAGGATGGATGTAAGTGGATTCATGATGCTGAACACCTTAAACTTACACAGGGCTATATGTCAATTCTATTAATGTCTCAGTAAGACTGGAAAGAAAAATTAAAAAGCCATGATATTCCACTCAGGTTGTCTGAATAAACGAAAAGCAAGCAAGCCTCAAATATAATGACAGGCAAACCTGATCTGTTCGGTGGAGCAGGGCCACCAGGGTGACAACTCATGTTGAGAGTGCAAAGCCAACTTAATAATGTAAGGCACAATTATTATATTTTCCCACAGCCATTCCGTATTTTTTATTTTATTATTTTTTTAAATTTTATTTTATTTTTAAACTTTACAATATTGTATTAGTTTTGCCAAATATCGAAATGAATCCGCCACAGGTATACCCGCGTTCCCCATCCTGAACCCACCTCCCTCCTCCCTCCCCTACCCTCCCTCTGGGTCGTCCCAGTGCACCAGCCCCAAGCATCCAGTACCGTGCATCGAACCTGGACTGGCGACTCGTTTCATACATGATATTACACATGTTTCAATGCTATTCTCCCAAATCTCCCCACCCTCTCCCTCTCCCACAGAGTCCATAAGACTGATCTATACATTGGTGTCTCTTTTGTTGTCTCGTACACAGGGTTATTGTCACCATCTTTCTAAATTCCATATATATGCGTTAGTATACGGTATTGGTGTTTTTCTTTCTGGCTTACTTCACTCTGTATAATAGATTCCAGTTTTATCCATCTCATTGGAACTGATTCAAATGTATTCTTTTTAATGGCTGAGTAATACTCCATTGCGTATATGTACCACAGCTTTCTTATCCATTCATCTGCTGATGGGCATCTAGGTTGCTTCCATGTCCTGGCTATTATAAACAGTGGTGCGATGAACATTGGGGTACACGTGTCTCTTTCCATTCTGGTTTCCTCAGTGTGTATGCCCAGCAGTGGGATTGCTGGATCATAAGGCAGTTCTATTTCCAGTTGTTTAAGGAATCTCCACACTGTTCTCCATAGTGGCTGTACTAGTTTGCATTCCCACCAACAGTGTAAGAGAGTTCCCTTTTCTCCACACCCTCTCCAGCATTTATTGCTTGTAGAATTTTGGATCGCAGCCATTCTGACTGGCGTGAAATGGTACCTCATAGTGGTTTGGATTTGCATTTATCTGATAACGAGTGATGTTGAGCATTTTTTCATGTGTTTGTTAGCCATCTGTATGTCTTCTTTGGAGAAATGTCTATTTAGTTCTTTGGCCCATTTTTTGATTGGGTCATTTATTTTTCTGGAATAGAGCTGTAGGAGTTGCTTGTATATTTTTGAGATCAGTTGTTTGTCCGTTGCTTCATTTGCTATTATTTTCTCCCATTCTGAAGGCTGCCTTTTCACCTTGCTAATAGTTTCCTTTGTTGTGCAGAAGCTTTTAAGTTTAATTAGGTCCCATTTGTTTATTTTTGCTTTTATTTCCAATATTCTGGGAGGTGGGTCATAGAGGATCCTGCTGTGATGTATGTCGGAGAGGGTTTTGCCTATGTTCTCCTCTAGGAGTTTTATAGTTTCTGGTCTTACGTTGAGATCTTTAATCCATTTTGAGTTTATTTTTCTGTATGGTGTTAGACAGTGTTCTAGTTTCATTCTTTTACAAGTGGTTGACCAGTTTTCCCAGCACCACTTGTTAAAGAAATTGTCTTTAATCCATTGTATATTCTTGCCACCTTTGTCAAAGATGAGGTGTCCATATGTGCGTGGATTTATCTCTGGGCTTTCTATTTTGTTCCATTGATCAATATTTCTGTATTTGTGCCAGTACCATACTGTCTTGATAACTGTGGCTTTGTAATAGAGTCTGAAGTCAGGTAGGTTGATTCCTCCAGTTGCATTCTTCTTTCTCAAGATAGCTTGGGCTATTCGAGGTTTTTTGTATTTCCATACAAATTGTGAAATTATTTGTTCTAGCTCTGTGAAGAATACCATTGGTAGCTTCTTAGGGATTGCATTGAATCTATGAATTGCTTTGGGTAGTATACTTATTTTCACTATATTGATTCTTCCAATCCATGAACATGGTATATTTCCCCATCTATTAGTGTCCCCTTTGCTTTCTTTCACCAGTGTTTTATAGTGTTCTATATATAGGTCTTTAGTTTCTTTAGGTAGATAAATTCCTAAGTATTTCATTCTTTCCGTTGCAATGGTGACTGGAATTGTTTCCTTAATTTCTCTTTCAGTTTTCTCAGTATTAGTGTATAGGAATGCAAGGGATTTCTGTGTGTTGATTTTATATCCTGCAACTTTACTATAATCATTGATTAGTTCTAGTAATTTTCTGGTGGAGTCTTTAGGGTTTTCTATGTAAAGGATCATGTCATCTGCAAACAGTGAGAGTTTTACTTCTTCTTTTCCAATTTGGATTCCTTTTATTTCTTTTTCTGCTCTGATTGCTGTGGCCAAAACTTCCAAAACTATGTTGAATAGTAATGGGGAAAGTGGGCACTCTTGTCTTGTTCCTGACTTTAGAGGAAATGCTTTCAATTTTTCACCATTGAGGATAATGTTTGCTGTGGGTTTGTCATATATAGCTTTTATTATGTTGAGGTATGTTCCTTCTATTCCTGCTTTCTGGAGAGTTTTTATCATAAATGGATGTTGAATTTTGTCAAAGGCTTTCTCAGCATCTATTGAGATAATCATATGGTTTTTGTTTTTCAATTTGTTAATGTGGTGTATAACCTTGATTGATTTGCAGATATTGAAGAATCCTTGCACCCCTGGGATAAAGCCCACTTGGTCCTGGTGTATGGTCTTTTTAATGTGTTGTTGGATTCTGATTGCTAGAATTTTGTTAAGGATTTTTGCATCTATGTTCATCAGTGATATTGGCCTGTAGTTTTCTTTTTTTGTGGGATCTTTGTCAGGTTTTGGTATTAGGGTGATGGTGGCCTCATAGAATGAGTTTGGATGTTTACCTTCCTCTGCAATTTTCTGGAAGAGTTCGAGCAGGATAGGTGTTAGCTCTTCTCTAAATTTTTGGTAGAATTCAGCTGTGAAGCTGTCTGGACCTGGGCTTTTGTTTGCTGGAAGATTTTTGATTACAGTTTCAATTTGTGTGCTTGTGATGGGTCTGTTAAGATTTTCTAATTCTTCCTGTTCCAGTTTTGGAAAGTTGTACTTTTCTAAGAATTTGTCCATTTCTTCCACGTTGTCCATTTTATTGGCATATAATTGTTGATAGTAGTCTCTTATAATCCTTTGCATTTCTGTGTTGTCTGTTGTGATCTCTCCATTTTCATTTTGTGTGTGTGCCTTTCTCAGCCCTGTGCCTGCCGACTGTGCAACCATTGTGTGTGTGTGTGTGTGTGTGTGTGTGTGTGTGCTGTTCTCAGCCCTGTGCCCTGGCGACTGTGCAACCAGTTTGTGTGTGTGTGTGTGTGTGTGTGTGTGTGTGTGTGTGTGTGCTGTTCTCAGCCCTGTGCCCTGGCGACTGTGCAACTGTTTTGTGTTTGTGTTTGTGTTTTCCCCTTAGTGAGCTGTGCAATCTTGATAGACCCAAGATCCTTGAGATTCAGGTTCAGCCTGACTGCGCCCCCAGCAGTTGCCTTCACATGTGCAGAGAGCGGGCATGTGCCCAACTCAGCCTCGTGGTCAATCAGATTGCAGGCGGGGATACCAGGCAGCCAATCATCGGTGGCAGTGGGAGGGCCTGTAGGGGCAGCTGCAGTGGTGCCCCAGGCCTGAGGAGGCCTCGTTGCCTCAGGCATAACCCCGGAACTACCTAGTGGCAGGTGAGCACAGGCAGTTCTGGCACCGTTGCCAAATGAGACCGCCAAAGCCAGGGGCGTGGTGCCACCAAACGGGTGCCTGAGGGCCTAGGGGAGGTTTTCTCGGTGCCCCACGCACGCGGAGCCTTGCTCGGCGGGGCGGCCTGTGAGGGCCGGTGGGCCCTCAGGACAAAGCGTGCGGCTGGGCCCACAGGCCCCCGAGTCCCCTTTCGCCATCTCCAGTCTAGTCTGTGCTGACGTTGCTGCTCTCTGGCGGCCTTCCGCCCCCGGTGGTGGGAGGAGCCAGCTAAGTGGAAGGGCCTGTCAGGCCCCTGGCCCCCACCAAGGTCTTCTGTGGAACATAACGTGTTTAAACACACACACACACACACACAAATCTTCACCGTGGGTTTGTGGCTCCGCCCGACCCAGTCCTGAACCCAGGCATAGTCAGGCGTGCGCAGCATAAAAACGTCGATCTAGTGGCCTCTTCACTGCCGCAGTGGCTTGATCATTTTCCTGTTTCCTATGCGGTCCTCAGACTCCAGGGTGCCCCTGTCCCTGGGGGCCCCAAGATTCAGGCCTTTGGTTCAGATAGTTGGCAAATGAGGTATTTGTTTGTTTGTTTGTTACTGAGAGAAGGCAACAGGAATTCAATCGCTTGGCTCTGGCTGAGTGTGAGACGCCTGGTCAGCAGCCCGTAGGGTAGGTCCTGGGGGATAGAATATTCCCGGAACACGTGACTCACCTTGACCCCAGGATGTGACCTTCTCCTGCCTGGGAAGTGTCAAGCGCTCAGGTTTTCAGTGTGCTCCTGAGGTAAGGTGACAGACATCTTTACAATAAGGAGTAAAGTTGTGTCTTTCTTGCCTTCTGTTTTTCTCCTTTCATTCATGGGCTGACACGTTGTAGTTGAGAGAGATTTCTCCTGATTGGGGATTAGCTGACCCTGAATGCAGGTGATAACTTCAGGGAAGTCATGGTTTCAAGTCACTCTGAAGCTCTCCGAGTTGCAACCTTAGAAACAGGCAATGGGGCTAGTGGCTTGCTTTCCCCTGCCTTCTTGAAAGAAAAAAAGTAAGAGCACCATGGGTTTAAGGTGTGTACAGATGACTCCTACAACTTGGTGAGGCCAAAATGGGGCAATGCACATATCCTAAGGTTTTAGCTATAAAATCAAAGTAATGAAGGTGTGGGTGTTGCACGGTGGCCTGGTGGTTAGGATTCTGGGCTTTCACTGAAGTGGTCTGGGTTCCATCTCTGGTCAGGGAAATGGGATCCCACAAGCCAAGCAGCATGGCCAAATAAATAAAAGAATAAAGTGGTTTGTTCAGAGAAAATGTCATGTGGTTTAACATGTTTACATGGGATATCTTACTCATTTCTGTACCCTTAAGGGCTTTATTTCATTAAGTAGTTGAACTCCACCGGATGGAGGCCGGGGAGCATCTGAGTTCATTTCATGCCAGTAAGCAAGATCTTGTGCCTACAGCTCTGTTGTATAGTTATATAATGCTGGTACAGTTTTGAACTTCACAGCATATCAGTGTTGCCATGTTTTGTTTTGGTCACACCATGTGACTTCATAGGATCTTAGTTCCCCAACCAGGGATCGAACACAGGATCCTGGAAGTGAGAGGGCTGAGTCTTAACCACTGGACTGCCAGGCAACTCCTGTTTTTAGAAGTTTTGGTTTTTTGGTGTGTTTTAACTTTTGCCAAATATACAGGAGAACTATTCTGTGTGAAAGTATGATGTGAATGATATTAAAATTCAAAATGTTTGTGTTGTACATATTATCTCAAAATTGAATACTTTGAAAGAACTTAAATTTGTTGTCTTGGTCTAGAATCCAGTTGGGTAGTTTAGCCCCAGTGTCTCTCCTGAGGTTGTAGTCCAGCTTTTATTTGGTTTGGCAACCTCTGAAGACTTGGCTTGCTGAATCTAAGCTCTCTCACTTGGCTGTACTCAAATGAGCCCTCAGTTCCCTCTGTGGGCCTCTCCAAGGGGCTGCTCGTATGGAGGCTGCTGTCTTTTCTCAGAATGAGTGATTCAGAAAAGAACTTGCGCCCAAGATAAAGTGCAGAGTCTTTTTCCAGAAGTTACACATCTTCACTTCTGTGTTTGCTAAGTCTCACACCTCAACACTGTGATAGTTTGAGCGAAAAGTACACAGGGGTGGGAATATCAAGAGATGTGATTCTCTTGGGGTCATCTTGAAGGCTGATTTCCATACCCATTAATCCACCATGCCAACCTTTCTTCATATGATCTCAGTTCTGTTACTGTGAGTGAATTATTTGGCTTGTGTACACTTCTTGTGTGCTCAGTTCAGTTCAGTTCAGTCACTCAGTCGTGTCCAATTCTTTGTGACCCCATGAATCGTAGCATACCAGGCCTCCCTGTCCATCACAAACTCCCGGAGGTCACTCAGACTCAAGTCCATCGAGTCAGTGATACCATCCAGCCATCTCATCCTCTGTCGTCCCCTTCTCTTCCTGCCCCCAATCCCTCCCAGCATCAGAGTCTTTTCCAATGAGTCAGCTCTGCTAGATCTACTCAATTCTTGTTTATTCAGTGATATTCTAGCAAGTCTCTTCTTTGTCCTGGATTAAGTTTTCTGTTTCTCTGAACGGTTCCCATCAGCAAACAGACTGACTATAATGGCACCTCTCATTAAAAATCTGTCTTTTCGTGACACATCCTGCTTCTGCTTCTTTTATTTCATATTTTCTTATTATAGACTTCTACAGAGTTGTTTGTAGAATTTATCTTCAATTCCCTCATTTTCCTTGTAATCCCCTCTTGTCAAGATCACCAGTGAATTCCAAATGTTAAACTCAATGGTCAATGTTTAGTTTTTATTTTATTTATTGGCAGCCTTTATCAGAGTAGTTCAATTCTTCCTGCCCCCCAAAAATGTTTCATTTGGATTACAGAATGCTTCTCTTTCCTGCTTCTCTTCTACCTACAGTTTTCCTGCATACAATGCATGACCTTTGTGCCTGGCTTTATTCGGATATAATGTTTTCTTTTTAAACATTTATTTATTTAGCTATGTAGCATGTGGGATCTTAGTTCCCAGCCCAGGGATAGAACCTGTGCAGAGTCTTAAACACTGGATCTCCAGGGAAGTCCCCTATTTTGTGTGTTTTCAAGAAAATCCATTTCATGCATGTATAGCAGTACATGTTTTTTTTTTTTTTTAATGGCTGAATATGGTATATGTCTTACATGTAGTCCATTGTGAGCATATACCAGAGTTTATTAATACATTCAACAATTCCTGGATAATATTTGGATGGCGTACTCTCAATGGCTATTGTAAGTAATGTTGCTGTGAACATTGTTTTTGCATGGACTTAACATTTTCAGTTTTTATGGATGTATACAAAACAGTGAAATTGCTGGATCATATTTCTCAGTTCAATTCAGTTGCTCAATCGTGTCCGACTCTTTGTGACCCCATGAACCGCAGAACACCAGGCCTCCCTGTCCATTACCATCTCCCAGAGTTCACTCAAACCCACATCCATCAAATCGGCGATGCCATCCAGCCATCTCATCCTCTGTCATCCCCTTTTCTTCCTGCCCCCAAACTCTCCCAGCATCAGAGTCTTTTCCAATGAGTCATCTCTTTGCATGAGGTAGCCAAAGTACCGGAGTTTCAGCTTTAGCATCATATCTTCCAAAGAACACCCAGGACTGGTCTCCTTTAGAATGGACTGATTGGATCTCCTTGAAGTCTACGGGACTCTCAAGAGTCTTCTCCAACACCACAGTTCAAAAGCATCAATTCTTCGGCACTCAGCTTTCTTCACAGTCCAACTCTCACATCCATACATGACCACTGGAAAAACCATAGCCTTGACTAGACAGACCTTTGTTGGCAAAGTAATGTCTCTGCTTTTGAACGTGCAATCTATGTTGGTCATAACTTTTCTTCCAAGGAGTAAGCGTCTTTTAATTTCATGGCTGCAGTCACCATCTGCAGTGATTTTGGAGCCCAGAAAAATAAATCAGCCACTTTCCCCACTGTTTCCCTATCTATTTGCAATGAAAAGATCAGACCAGATGCCATGATCTTAGTTTTCTGAATGTTGAGCTTTAAGCCAACTTTTTCACTCTCATGAAGAGGCTTTTTAGTTCCTCTTCACTTTCTGCCATAAGGATGGTGTCATCTGCATATCTGATGTTATTGATATTTTCCCAGCAATCTTGATTCCAGCTTGTGCTTCTTCCAGTACAGCATCTAGTCTATATTTGATTTGTGAGGTCCTTACAAGTTGTACCATTTTATAGCAATTACATCAACAATATATGAAGCTTCCTTTTCTCCACATCCTCTGCAGCACTTGTTACTATTCCTCTTTTTGATTATAGCCAAGCTAATGGGTGTGAAGTAGTATCTCACTGAGACTAATTTACATTTTCCTAATCATGTTAAGCAGTATTTTTTATGATTGTTGGCCATTGGTATATCATCTTTGGTGGAAAGTCTATTCAAAATTTTTTCCTGGTTGCTAAATGTTTTGTTTCCTTTTTTACTGTTGTAAAAAATGTAACTTAAATTTTACCATTTTAAGTATTTTTACATGCTAAGTATTTCACACACTTTCATCAGCCTTTTTGGAGAAGGAAATGGCAACCCACTTCAGTATTATTGCCTGGAGAATCCCATGGACAAAGGAACCTGATAGGCTATAGTCAATGGGAACTCAAAGAGTCAGACACAACTGAGCGACTAAAACACACACACACACATAGTCACAGTGTTGTTGTGTTGTTGTTGTCATTGTTTTAGCTGGGCTATTCAGCCTGCATGATAGTTCCCTGGTTGAGGATCATACCCAGGCCCCTGACAGGAAAGTGTGGAGTCCTAACCTCTGAACTACCAGGAAATTCCTTATCAGATTGTTATGAAACAGATCTCTACACCTTTTCATCTTGCAAAATTGAAACTCCATACCCTTCACCTGTACCATTAAACAATAATTCCTCTTCTCTTCCCTGTTTCCCTAGACCCTGGAATCCATCGTTGTTCTTTGTTTCCTTTCTATTGCTTGACTATATTAGATATTTCATATAAGTGGAAACATACAGTATTTGTCTTTTTTTTTATGACTGGCTTATTTCATTTACCTTGATGTCTTAAAGGATCATGCATTTGTAACATGTGGCAGAATTTCCTTTATATGGCTAAATAATGTTTCATGGTAAGTATATACCACATTTGATGGACATTTAGATGCTTCCACCTCTTAGTTGTTGTGATTAGTGCTGCTGTGAGCATGGCTGTGCAAATATCTCAAGACCCCGTGTTAACTTCTTTTGAATTTATATCCAGAAGTGGAATTGCTGAATTATGTTGTATTTCTATTTTTAATTCTTTGAGGAGCCTTTATACTGTTTTCTGTAGCAGTTGTACCATTTTAAAAGCTATCCATAACGCACAAGGATCCAGTTTCTGTATGTGATTGCCAATAGTCATCCTTTACTTTCCTTCCCTTTACCTTTCCTTTCCTTCATATGTATACACACACACACATGCACACACAATTTTATATCCTTTTCCATTATTGTTTATCACAATATATAAGTATAGTTTCTTGTACTATACAGTAGGATCTTGTTTATCTATTCTATATATTAATATTATAGTTTGCATCTGCTAGTCACCAGCTCCCAATCTATGACTCCCCCACCCTTCCCCTCTTGGTAATCACATAATCTGCTCTCTATGTCTCTGAGTCTCTTTCTGTTTCCTAGATAAGTTGATTTGTGTCATATTTTAGATTCCACAAGTAAGTGATACCATATGATATTTGTCTTTCTCTTTCTGACTTCCTAAGTATTCTTTTTAATGCTAGTGTAGATTGAATTGTTTATTTAACTTCATTTTCAGAACATTTGTTGCCACTGTATAGAAATGTGATTGATTTTTTAAATATTTATCTTGTATTCTGCAAGCTTTTTATTACTTGTAATACTTTTTCTTCAGGATTTTCTATATACAAAAGTATGTTATCTCCAACGTACTTTGACTTTTTCCTTTCCATAATGAATGTTTTTTTTTTTGTTTAAAAAACAACAATAGCAGCAACTCATTTTTCTTACCTGATTGCCCTGATTATAGAACTGCCAGCATAATATTGAGCCAAAGTGCAGAATAGACATCCTTGTTTTCTTCCCAATCTTGGAAAGCTTTCAGGGTTTCATTATTATGTATGATGTTAGCTGTGCATCTTTTACAGGTACCTTTGATTGAGAAAGTTCTATCTGTTCTTATTGTTTTTTTTTTAACCCCTATTATGAAAATGTGCTAGATTCAGGAAAATGCTTTTTCTACAGGCCAATGTGTTTTTTTGTCCTTTATTCTATTAAAATGGCATAATGTTGATTGACTCTCATATAATGAACCAACTTTGCTTACCTCCATAAATCCCACGTGATCATGGTATATAATCTTTTTTATATGTTTTTAGATTTTGTTTGCCAGTATTTTGTTGAGGACTCTTGACTCTGTATTCATTAGGGATATCCATTATGTGTGTGTGTGTGATGTCTCTGTCACATTTCAGAGCATACCATGGTAACACTAAGTATTTGTTTCGTCCATTTTGTCTCAATATTTTTATTTTTATTTTTTTCACTTTTTTTTTCTTTTTCTTTTTTTTTTCTTTAATAGAAAATTATTTAATTAGTATACATGTGTTCCCCATCCTGAACCCTCCTCCCACCTCCCTCCCCATACCGTCCCTCTGGGTCATCCCAGTGCACCAGCCCCAAGCATCCAGCATCGTGCATTGAACCTGGACTGGCATCTCGTTTCATACATGACGTTTCACATGTTTCAATGCCATTCTCCAAATCTTCCCACCCTCTCCCTCTCCCACAGAGTCCATAAGACTGTTCTATACATCAGTGTCTCTTTTGCTGTCTCGTACACAGGGTTATTGTCACCATCTTTCTAAATTCCATACATATGCGTTAGTATAGTGTATTGGTGTTTTTCCTTCTGGCTTACTTCACTCTGTATAATAGGCTCCAGTTTCATCCACCTCATTAGAACTGATTCAAATGTATTCTTTTTAATGGCTGAGTAATACTCCATTGTGTATATGTACCACAGCTTTCTTATCCATTCATCTGCTGATGGACATCTAGGTTGCTTCCATGTCCTGGCTATTATAAACAGTGGTGCGATGAACATTGGGGTACACGTGTCTCTTTCCCTTCTGGTTTCCTCAGTGTGTATGCCCAGCAGTGGGATTGCTGGATCATAAGGCACATTTTGTCTCAATATTTTTAAAACTGCAACACCATACATGTGTCATTATAGAGAGGGCACTGGGAAAAGAGTTTTTACCAGTATTCCAAATGTTGGCTACAGTTTTTAACTTTCAAAGAGAAAATGGAGCACAAGACTCAGTGGCATCAAAAGTTTAAGAAGCCTAAGCAGCTAGAAAGATTACCTCCTGAAACAAAAGTTGTTATTCAGGTATCACTGGAACATCTTCAGCCTGGATTGGTAGAAGTAACATCCATAACTGTGAACACATCTGATTCTGAACTAATACCCCCAAATCTAAAAGTAGGAGTTAAACACACACACACACACACACACACACACACACACACACACACACATTAATTCTACTTTCAGTAAGTCTCAAGCAAGTATTTCAGTCAAAGTTAAAACCCACATTAAAAACAAAAAATCCAAATTATAGCATTATGCAATAGTATCAAATATAGTGAAACCTATGAGTTATTTGTGGTCTGTTTTTTTAATTAATGAAGTACAGTTTTGTTTGATCTGAATGTTGGTATGTTATTTAAAAATGTATTACCTGTTTTTCATATAACTTTCTTAACACGTAAAAAGTATGTGAGTGTGTGTTTGTGTGAAAGAGAGAGAGAGAATGAGAGAGGGGAAGAGAGGAAAAGTAACAACATATTTTGGTATTTCATGTTATTTGTAAGTTTGAAAGCTCTATATACATATAATCTGTAGGGTGTTTTGCCAACATAATTTTCAACTGTTTTCATGCCTTGAAGATCTCAGTATTAACTATACAGCCAGATTGGAATGGCTTTATTATGGTATGGTCACATGTGCTGCTGAACTCTCTGAAGTGCCTCTGTTGTGCTGATCTAAGATAACCTGGCTCTGAAAGCCTTGTGTGGAGAAGTTGATGGAGAAGCTGTGATGTGAGTTTGAAGCAGACATGGGATTTAGTCAGGAGAGAGCTTTGACTTCTTGTCCAAGTTGAGGAAGAGGCACACTTTCACTCCAAGCATGGAGCCACGGCAGAAGGAACACTGTCTCAGAGTGTCTTTACCTACCCCAGGGACATCTCAAGGAAGCCAACCATTGAAATGCCTGTGTTTGGCGAGAGACACCTGTAAGCATCAAGCAGGCCCTGTGTATCATTGACTGCAGTTTCAGAAGCAGAGATAGTTAATAAAATGAGCCCTGGCCTCCGTGGAACACCTGTTGAATGATCAAAAGGGTAATTTGATTCATTCTATCCCCTTTCCCATTTGGCTGGCCTTTAGTCACAGTGAACTAGCCATATCTGTCTCAGTCACAGTAGTAAAGCAAGTTAAGATTCCCAAGGAAAAAAGCCTTGACATCCAGTTTGATTTGTCCTTGACCCATAGTTTTAACTGAAAAGGATCAAACACAGGGAATCTGTTA
Source organism: Bos taurus (assembly GCF_002263795.3). Taxonomy (NCBI): domain Eukaryota; kingdom Metazoa; phylum Chordata; class Mammalia; order Artiodactyla; family Bovidae; genus Bos; species Bos taurus. The sequence goes on from NC_082638.1 coordinate 22,139,996, forward strand.
GGTTTATGAATTGGGCTAAATTTAGTTCTCTTACCCTTAAGCTACAATGGAGGTGTCCAAGAATAGTAAATGTGGTGGATAAATATGGTCCAGGGTGATTAAACCCTTTATAGAACTTTTCCTTACCTTTTGCAGGTACATGTGTCTTACCCTAGCTGAACATGTGAAGATTTCAGTTCTGCATCTTATCTTGCCTTGGATACGAATGTATTACAGTTAACAGTTAATTCTTTGTGTGTGTGATTTCCCACTTTATCAAACTAATACTGAGTTTAGGTCTTACTTGACACAATCCGATGTGCAAGAATTGCTTCATTTATTTCAGTATTTATCAGGTAATAGAGGCATCCGGTCCCATCACTTCATGGGAAATAGATGGGGAAACAGTGGAAACAGTGTCAGACTTTATTTTTGGGGGCTCCAAAATCACTGCAGATGGTGACTGCAGCTATGAAATTAAAAGATGTTTGCTCCTTGGAAGGAAAGTTATGACCAACCCAGATAGCATATTGAAAAGAGGAGACATTACTTTGCAAACAAAGGTCCATCTAGTCAAGACTATGGTTTTTCCAGTAGTCATGTATGGATGTGATAGTTGGACTGTGAGGAAAGCTGAGCACTGAAGAATTGATGCTTTTGAGCTGTGGTTTGGAGAAGACTCTTGAGAGTCCCTTGGACTGCAAGGAGATCCAACCAGTCCATTCTGAAGGAGATGAGCCCTGGGATTTCCTTGGAAAGAATGATGCTAAAGCTGAAACTCCAGTACTTTGGCCATCTCATGCAAAGAGTTGACCCATTGGAAAAGACTCTGATGCTGGGAGGGATTTGGGGGCAGGAGGAGAAGGGGACTACAGAGGATGAGATGGCTGGATGGTATCACTAACGTGATGGACGTGAGTCTGAGTGAACTCCAGGGGTTGGTGATGGACAGGGAGACTTGGCATGCTGCGATTCATGGTGTCTCAAGGAGTCGGACACAATTGAGCAACTGAACTGAATTGAAGAGTTATTCTCCTTCCTCTAATCTATCCAACTATCTAATCTTTTGTGGAAATCTTTTTTCTTTCGGTCTCCAAGGGCTCTTTCACAGACCTACAGGGTACCCTTTTAGTATACCTGAACATCAGCACACTTGGCTGCCTCTGTGGGTTCAAACAGTTGGTTCTCCTTAGGCATGTTTTAATGCCATTCCTTTTCCACTTCTGGCACAGATACCTAGCAATCTCTGTGCACCACTCAAGGAAACTGGGAACCTGGATGTAGATTTATGCCAGGAGAAATCTCTCTGTTTCCTGTTCCTTTCTCCTCCTCTTTATCTCTCCCCACTCTTCCTCGCCTCCTCAATTTATTTAAATCCTCTAAGCTTTCACAAAATCCTGCAATGTGATTTAGCATTCTAACCAAGAGGTTAGCATCCCTCTCAAAACTTAAATAGGGAGGACTACAGATGACTAAGCTGTAGTGAGTCTATTGTCTGCATGTTAGGTAATTTCCTGAGTGTAAATTATATTGTATTTATTTACTCAATGCTTGATTGATTGATTTTCACTCTGAATATTTTACTAGGCCTTTCCAGTGAGTTTGCTTGGGCCAAAGCACTTTACTAAGTATCAGCTTAAACCACTTTCTTTTGGTGTAGAAAGAGGGTGTGTTTGTGTTTTGGTCTCAGGTGAAAACTTCTATGTATAAATAAATGTGTGGACTTTCGCATACTTATCTCCTTTATTCTATTTCTATAATAAAAATATGAAATATTTTATTTATGTGTTTTTATTGTTACTTAGTATTATCAACACTGTTATACAATGAGAGGTACACACACACACACAATGAGAGACACACACAGACTGAGAGATGCCAATGAACACACAGAGACACACAGAGAAAGACGTATCCAGAAAGTCACACACACACACAGACACACACTCTGAGATACAAGCAGACACAAACCTTGAGAATGAGACACATAGAGCCACGTGAGAGACACATAGACAGATGCACAAAGAAACACACACACTGAGAGAAAGACAACCACACACAAAGAGAGAGAAGCATACATTGAGAGAGAGGCACACACAATGAGAGAGAGACACACACACTGAGAGAAATTCACAAACACTGAGAGAGACACACAAACACACTAGAGACACACACATACAGAGAAAGATACAACACACACCAAGAGAGACACACACACAGTGATATATTCAAACACACACTGTGAGAAAGACACACACACTTAGAGACACACATATTGCACTTATCTCACATGCAAGTAAAATAGTGCTCAAAATTTTCCAAGCCAGGCTTCAAGAATACGTAAACCATGAACTTCCAGATGTTCAGGCTGGATTTAGAAAAGGCAGAGGAACCAGAGATCAAAATACCAACATCCATTTGACCATCAAAAAGCATGAGAATTCCAGAAAAACATCTAATTCTGCTTTATTGACTGTGCCAAAGACTTTGTGTGGATCACAACTAACTGTGGAAAATTCTTCAAGATGGGAATACCAGACCAACTGACCGGCCTCTTGAGAAATCTATATGCAGGTCAGCAATCAACAGGTAGAACTAGACATGGAATACACTGATTCCAAAGAGGGAAAGGACTACATCAAGGCTGTATATTGTCACCCTGTTATTTAATTTATATGCAGAGTACGTCATGAGAAACGCAGGGCTGGAGGAAGCACAAGCTGGAATCACGATTGCCGGGAGAAATATCAATGACCTCAGATATGCAGATGACACCACCCTTATGGCAGAAGGCAATGAAGAACAAGAGAGCCTCTTGATGAAAGTGAAAGAGAAGAGTGAAACAGTTGGCTAAAGGCTCTACATTCAGAAAACTAAGATCATGACATCTGGTGCCATTATTTCATGGCAAATAGATGGGGAAACGGTGGAAACAGTGACAGATTTTATTTTGGGGTCTCCAAAATCACTGCAGATGGTGACCAAAGCCATGAAATGAAAAGATGCTTACTGCTTGCAGAAGAGGTATGACCAACATACATTAAAATGCTAGACAGCACATTAAAAAGAAGAGATATTACTTTGCCAACAAAGATTCGTGTAGTCAAAGCTATGGTTTTTCCAGTAGTCATGTACGGATGTGATAGTTAGACTACAAAGAAAGCTGAGTGCTGAAGAATTGATGCTTTTGAACTGTGGTTTGGAGAAGACTTTTGAGAGTCCCTTGGACTGCATGGAGATCCAACCATTCCATCCTAAAGGAAATCAATTCTGAATATTCTTTGGAAGGACTGATGCTGAAGCTGAAACTCCAATACTTTAGCCACCTGATGTGAAGAACTGACTCCTTTCAATAGACCCTGATGCTGGGAAAGATTGAAAACAGGAGGAGAAGGGGACAACAGAGGATGAGATGGTTGGATGGCATTACCAACTCAATTAACAGGAATTTGAGTAGACTCTGGAAGTTGGCGATGGACAGGAAGGCCAAGTGCGCTGCAGTCCAAGGGCCGCAAAGATCTGGACAAGACTGAATGACTGAAATAACTGACTGAGGAGAGCTGAGCTAATGATAGCTATCCTAAGGAGGAGATAGCTATCCTATCCTATCCTAAGGATAGCTATCCTAAGGAGGAGAGTTGAACTACGGAGAACAAAGATAAGGAGAGCCAAGCTCATGAAAGGAGACCTGTGTTAAGGAAATCGAAGCTAAGGAGAGCTGAGCTAATGAGAGCTATCCTAAGGAGGGCTCTGCTAAGGACAGCTTGGAGGGCTGAGCTTAGGAGAGCTAAACTAAGGAGAGCTAAGCTAAGCAGAACTCCAGACAGCTGAGCTAAGGACAGCTAAGCTAAAGGGAGTTAAGCTAAGGAAGGCTGAGCTAAGGAGAGTGAGGAGACACCAGGTTTGGTAGCTTCTCTGGCTCATTCTACTCTAATGTACAACCAAGCATGACAAAAACACTAAGACAACAGTAGCCATCCTAAAAGAGGAGGGCATATACCTTGCAGCATGGAGGCTTTTCTCTGTAACTACAGCCTTCAAACTATTGCAGATGTTCATCTGATATTCACAAGGCCGCTGGACTCAACATGATATTTACCCTTCAACATGTCAGGAGTCACACATCAAAAATAATAATAATACTATTAAAAACAAACAAAAAACAAAACAAAATGGGGACACACTCAGGAAGTAAACATCACCAAGTAAATACAATTCCAAGTGCTTTCAAAAACCAAAAACCCTATGAATTGTGTAAAAATCCCATAAATAGTACTCAACAGGGATTCTTATCAGAGATACAAAATCTAAACTGACACAAGACGTCAAATCTGAGCCCGGGAAAAGGCCACCATGGAAAATGGTCCAGACCAGAAATGGTAGATTAACATTAGTGAGGGGGATCCTTTTATGCTAGTGAGGGCATATCAATGGGAAGAGCCCGTATAAAAATCACTGTCCATGTGACTTTACAGAAACAAAAGAGACAGTATGACTAGGCCCCTCCACTCCTAGGATACTTCAGAAATACAGATTTTGAAAACCTCAGGCAAGAGAGCATGCACTGCAGCAGCATTCACAATGCCCAGAGATTAACGTAAAGAAAGTACACAGGATGCAGAGATGAATGGATCAAGGAATGGAATTCGGGTTCATGTTGGAATATGACTCCGGCATTGAAACAAAGAAATAATGTCATTGTCAGAGGTACAGAAAAGTGTGGTGATAATCAGACTCAGTGAAGAAGGGCAGATGAGAGCTGTGTCACAGCATTTACCTTTCAAACGGGACAGATAATATTGCTGCCAGTGAGTACACAGACTGAGGTAAAATGGGTTCCCATCAGTGCTGGGAACACCCTGATGCTTAGCAAAGGGGATGGGTGAGAGGAAGGCTTACATTGGTAGGCTGAAATTCACAGATTCCCAATAATACCTGTCACATACATAATCTTCAGGGACCAACTTAGCAAGAGTGATGTACTATACAATTTCTGAGAGCAGGTCAGGGGAAATAACCACTGCGAGTGCCTCTGTGTACTGGTGTAAGGGAGCAAGACTTGATACAGCCACAACAAAAGCAAATCAAACAAGAAATATGAACAACAAATTTGCTGTTCAAGAAACAACAAACTCAAACAAGAAATACGAACGACAATAAAACCTAGAATGAAATAGACACAAGCTTTAGGGGTGGGAGGCCAAGCTTCCTCTAGCTCATTCGACTCTCATTTACAAGCAGAAATTGCTCATAGCTCTAAAGATGCAGTTATCATACTAACAAGAAGAGAGACCCCAGAAATGCTGCCGTCTGGTGGCCCATTTCTGGAGCAGCAACCACAAACCTTAAGCTGATAGATGCTGGTTATTCACAAGGCGACCAGGCTCTAGATGACACCTATCCTTACAAAATGGCCAGGGGTAGCACGCTGAAATAAAAACAAGAACAAACCATACGATCAGAAAGGAAACTTAAGCAGCTAAATACCAGTCAATGCTTAGAAAGAAGCCTCTGCAAATGCACCTCACTTGCTTTATTATCAGTGATATGAAAAATTAAACTGCAATGCAATACCACTAGTGAGAAATGAAACAGGCCATTATCCAAAACTCTATAGACAGGAAAGGGTAGAGCAGTATTAGAAAGGGGTACCTTATATGCCACTGGTGGTAGATAAGCGATCAGAACATTCATGGGCAAGACTGTCAAAGTGCCTTGGACTCAAAAAATGGGACAGATGATGTCATGTGGCACTTCCAATCCCAGAGAATTTGAGAAACCAACAGACCATGGAAAACACATGCCCACACCCCCACCCCACAAACATGCGCTGCAGCAGTATTCACATTGCCCAAGAGATGAAAGCAAAGAGATTCGTTGGCTGCAAACGAGAAGAGAAAGACATTGCACATAGAGACACAACAAAATATGACTCTGGCATTATGAAAACGCCAAAAAAAAATGCCATTTTCAGGGATATGCAGAAATCTAGAGCGAATCACAGTAAGTAAAGAAGGGGAGATTAAAGACAAATCACAACATATGCCTTTCAGAGAGTATTAAAAAAATATACTGATAGCGATGAATACTCAAACAAAAGTGAAATGGACTTACATTCCTGGTAAGGAAATTACAGTTAGCAAAGGGTGAGAGGCCAAAAGGTGAAGCCTGGAATAAAGTTGTACCCACAACTACCTATGTAATTCATAATCCACATAGACCTCCTGTATCAAGAGACATGTACTCAGCAGATTCTAAAAGATAGCTCTGACAATAACGACAGTGAATACCTCCAGTTATCTGTTGAAAGGAAGGAGAAACGGTTTCCCTGCAACAACTACACTGGTGTAAACGGTCTTAAATAAGAAATAAAGTTAGACTTAAACCTGAAGGGCTAAAGAGACAAAAACTTTTGATGTCATCCTGTGCCTCATTCTACTCTCATTTACAACCAGGCTGGGGAGTTGCTGATGGAAATGACATGCTGAGATTCTTGGGGGCGCAAAGAGTCGGACACGACTGAGCGACTGACTGAACTGAACTGAACTGGGATAACCTCCCAGGCTGCTGTTACCATAGTAACAAGAGGCGGGAATGAAAAAATGCTGCCGCCTTGTGGACATTTTCTCTAACAGCAACCTTAAACCGCTTGCTGCAGCTGCTGCTGCTGAGTCGCTTCAGTCGTGTCCGACTCTGTGCGACCCCAGAGACGGCAGCCCACCAGGCTCCCCTGTCCCTGGGAGTCTCCAGGCAAGAGTACTGGAGTGGGTTGCCATTCCCTTCTCCAATGCATGAAGGTGAAAAGTGAAGGTGAAGTCGCTCAGTCCTGTACGACTCTGAGCGACCCCATGGACTGCAGCCTACCGGGCTCCTCCGTCCACGGGATTTTCCAGGCAAGAGTACTGGAGTGGGGTGCCATCATGATTGCACTATTCACAAGAGTGCTGAGCTCCGAAAGATACCCACCCTTAACAAATTTCCAGGGGTCCCAGAGGGGAAAATTAATAAAGTAAACACAGGAGAAGTTAACAGGAAGAGGATATGAACAGGTAAACACAGTTCCATGTTTCTTTAAAAAAGCTCAGGACAATTTGCACATAGGGTGAATTCTAAGAGATACAGACAGCTACGATGTGAGGACATTATCACCTCTGCCTGACCATGGAAAAAGGCAACTGTCAAATGCTGAATATGGCATCAATGGTAGAGTAACATTAGTACAGTGGGTGCTTTAGGGTACTGGTGGAATGGATCTGGTAAGAGCCACTGTGAGCATGACTAGAAGAGTCCACTCCCATGAGAGAAAAATAAATAAAGAGGTAGAGACGGTATGATTAATTAGATCCTCTCCTGCACTACTTCAGAAATGAATAGGTTTCAGACATCACACACACCAAACAGGGTCCTTGAAGAGATGAAAGTAAAGATAGCATACCTGGAAGGAGCAATGGATAAAGAAACGTGATATAGGTATAGAATTAATTTTGAATCAAGGGTTGAAATATGAACATTGGCCATCTTAACAGATAGAGATAAATCCAGAGATCATCACACTGAGTGAAGGAAGGTTGATGCAAGAATCATCATGGGATTAAGCGGAGAGGTGTGATACAAAAATTCAGAACAGTGAGACCCCACACAAAGGTGACATGGACATCCAACCTGGAAAGAAGCTTAGGGTTAGTGGAGAACCCTGCTTGATGGAAGGGATACATCTGGCACTTGGTATTAATTTCTTGCACAGATACATATAAAATACAGAATCCACATAAGTCTACTTCAGCAAGTTTGTCAGCAAGACAAAACCCATTCTAATAACATGTAGGTGAAAACAAGCACAGCTGAACATCTAGTATTCTCCGTGTCGTGGAACAGTGATCTGTTCATGTAAAACAAATGCGTCCTTGTCAATCAACTTAAATAGAATAGGAATTTTACTTAAAATCCAAGAGTGAGGAGACATCAGATTTGGTGGCATCCTCTGGCTCATGCTACTCGAATGTATAGTCAGGCCTGACTAAAACTCTCAGGCAGCAGAGGCCATCCTTATAGAGGACAGGATAAAGAAGCTTTGCAGCATGGAGGCTGCTCTCTGTAACCACAGCCTGAAAATTATCACTGATGGACATCTGATATTCACAAGGCCGCTGGACCCAACATGATACCTACCCTTGAACACATCAGGAGTCACACACCCGAAATTAAATAAATAAATACACACACACACACACACACACACACACACACACACACACAAATGAGACACTTTCAGGAAGAAAACATAAAGAGGTAAACACAACTCAAGTGCTTTCAAATAGCAAAAAGCCCATGAACAGTACTCCATAGTATACCACAGCCTCTCCACTCCTAATTCAGTTAAGTTCAGTCACTCAGTCGTGTCCAGCTCTTTATGTCCCCATGAACCACAGCACGCCAGGCCTCCCTGTCCATCACAATCTCCCAGAGTCCACTCAAACCCATGTCCGTCGAATCAGTGATGCCATCCAACCATCTCGTCCTCTATCATCCCCTTCTCCTCCTGCCCTCACTCTTTCCCAGCATTAGGGTCTTTTCAAGTGAGTCAGCTCTTTGCATCAGGTGGCCAAAGTATTGGAGTTTCAGCTTCAACGTGAGTCCCTCCAGTGAACACCTGGGACTAGTCTCCTTTAGGATGGACTGGTTCGATCTCTTTGCAGTCAAAGGGACTCTAAAGAGTCTTCTCCAACACCACAGTTCAAAGACATCAGTTCTTCTGCACTCAGCTGTCTTTATAGTCCAACTCTCACATCCATACATGACTACTGGAAAAACTATAGCCTTGACTAGATGGACCTTTGTTGGCAAAGTAATGCCTCTGCTTTATAATATGCTGTCTGGGTTGGTCATAACTTTCCTTCCAAGGAGCAAGCATCTTTTAATTTCATGGCTGCAATCACCAACTGCAGTGATTTTGGAGCCCAGAAAAATACTCAGGTACTGTTTCCACTGTTTCCCCATCTATTTGCATGATGTGATGGGACCAGATGCCATGATCTTAGTTTTCTGAGTGTTGAGCTTTAAGCCAACTGTTTTCACTCTCTTCTTTCATTTTCATCAAGAGGCTTTTTAATTCCGCTTCATTTTCTTCCATAAGGGTGATGTCATCTGCATATCTGAAGTTATTGATATTTCTCCCAGCAATCTTGATTCCAGCTTGTGCTTCCTCCAGCCCAGCATTTCTCATGATGTACTTTGCATATAAGTTAAGTAAGCAGGGTGACAATATACAGCCTTGATGTACTCCTTTTCCTATTTAGAACCAGTTTGTTGTTTCATGTCCAGTTCTAACTGTTGCTTCCTGACCTGTATACAGATTTCTCAAGAGGCAGGTCAGGTGGTCTGGTATTCCACTCCTAGGATACTTCAAAAGACACAGGTTTTGAAAACCACACGCAAGAGAGCATGCACTGCAGCAGCATTCCCAATGTCCAGAGATGAAAGTAAACAAAGTACACAGTGAGGAAGAGATGAATGGTTCAAGGAATGGGATTCGGGTTCATGAAGGACTATGACACACACTTTGAAACAAGGAAATAACGTGGTCAGAGGTACAGATAAGTGATAACCAGAATGAGTGAAGAAGCGAAGATGAGAGCTATGTTATAGGATTTACCTTTTTTTTTTTTTTTTAATTTTATTTTATTTTTAAACTTTACATAATTGTTTTAGTTTTGCCAAATATCAAAATGAATCCGCCACAGGCATACATGTGTTCCCCATCCTGAACCCTCCTCCCTCCTCCCTCCCCACACCATCCCTCTGGGTCATCCCAGTGCACCAGCCCCAAGCATCCAGTATTGCGCATCGAACCTGGACTGGCAACTCGTTTCTTACATGATATTCTACATGTTTCAATGGATTTACCTTTCAAATGGGGCAGACAAGATTGCTGGCAGTGAGTACTCCGACCAAAATAAAATGGACACCCAGTGATGGGAACTTCCTGATGCTTAGCAAAGGGGATAGGTGAGAGGAAGTCTTACATTGGTAGGCTGAAGTTCACGGATTCCCACAAATACTTGTCAACTATATAACCCACAAGGACTGATTTAGCAAGAGTGATATACTACACACTTTCTGAGAGCAGGTCGGAGGAAATAACCATTGTTGAATGTCTGTGTATTGGTGTAAGGGAGCAGGAATCTGAATAATCTGTACAGCCACAACAAAGGAAACAATGTTCATCACCTTCCTCAAAAAAGAAATATGAACTACAATAAAACCGAGTAGGAAGGAGACACAAGCATTCAGGGGCTTCCTCTATCTCATACTACTGTCATTTACCAGTGGAAGTGCCACATACTTCTAAAGATGCAGTTACCATGGTAGCAAGAGGAGAACCCGAAGAAATGCTGATGCCTTGTCGCCACGCTCAGGAACAGCAACCTTAAACCCTGGGTTGATGGACACTGACTATAAACGAGGCGTCTGAGCTTTAATGACGACTACCCTTAGAAAATGGCCAGCGGTGGCAGACCAAAAAAAAAAAAAAAAACGGGCGTAAATCACATGATCAGGATGGAAACATCAACAAGTAAATACTTGGTCAATGCTTAGAAAGAAGCCTCTGGAAATGTGCCTCATTTGCTCTATTATCAGTGAATCGAAAAGTTAAAGTGCAAGGCAATATCTCTAATGAGAAACCAAAAACGCCATTATCCAATACTCTACAGACAAGAAAGAGTAGAGCAATGTTAGTATAGAGGACCCCTGTATGCCACTGGTGGGAGGTAAGTGGTCAGGGACTTATAAGCATAACTGTCAAAGTGCCTTGGAATCACAAAATGACACAGATGATGTCATATGGCAGACTCCCAGAGTATTTGAGCAATCAACAGATCATGGAAAACACACGACAACACCCCCAACTCCACAAACATGCCCGGCAGCAGGATTCACAATGCCCAAGTGATGAAAGGAAAGAATCGCTGGCTGCAAATGAAAAGAGAAACATATGGGACATAGAGACACAAAAACTATGACTCTGACATTATGAAAATGCCACACACACACACACACAAGCCATTTATGGGGATATGCAGAAATCAAGAGTGAATCACAGTAAGTAAAGAAGGGCAGATTAAAGAGATATTACAACATAGGCCTTCCAGAGGGGATTAAAAAACATATTGATGGAACGAGCACCCAAAGAAAAGTGAAATGGATTTACACTCCTGGTAAGAATATTACAGTTAGCAAAGGGTATTGGTGGGTGAGAGGCCAAAAGGTGAAGGCTGGAATAAAGTTATAACCACAAATACCTACGCAATTCATAATCCACATGGACCTCCTGTATCAAGAGGCACATACTCAGCAGATTCCAAAAGACACCTCTGACAATAACCACAGCTGAATTCCTCCAAGTATCTGTGGAAAGGAAGGTGGAACTGTTGCCATGAAACAACTACAACGGTGTTGATAGTCTTAAAAAATAAAGTTTCACCTGAAAAAAAGATCAAAGAGTAAACAACCAATACTTTTGGTGACTACCTGTGTCTCACTTTACTCTCATTTACAACCAGACTTGGGAATAACACAGAGGCTGATGTTACCATGGAAATAAGAGGAAGGAATGAAGAAATGCTGTGGCCTTCTGGACATTTTCTCTAACAGCAACCTTAAAATGTTTGCTGATGGCCACACTATTCACAAAAGGGTTGAGCTCCAACTGATACCCATGATGAAAAAATGTTCAGGGCTTGCAGATGGGGAAAATAAGTAAAGTGAACTTGGGAGAAGCTAACAGGAAGAGGATATGAACAGGTAAACGCAATTCCGTGTTTCTTTAAAAAAAAGCACACAGCACATAGGGTGAATTCTAAGAGATACAGACATCTAAGCTCCGCGGACATTATCACCTCCACCTGAGCATGGCAAAGGGCCACTGTCAGATCCTGGACATGGCATTAATGGCAGAGTAGGATTAGTACAGTGGATGCTTTAAGGTACTGGTGGAATGGACCTGGTAAGAGCCACTATGAGCGTGACTAGAAAAGTGCACTCCCATGAGAGAAAAATAAATAAGTAAAGAGGTAGAGACAGTATGATAAATCCAATCCTCCCTGGGAGTATTTCAGACATGAACAGAGTTCCAACACGACTCACTGCAAACTAAGTCCTGCTGCATCTTTCAGAACATCAAAGAAATGAAAGTTAAGATAGTGTACTTGGATAGAGGAATGGATAAAGAAGTGTGATATAGGTCTGGAATGAAGTTTGAATCAAGGATTGAAATTTGAAAGTAGGCCCTCTTCACCAATAGAGATAAATCCAGAGATCATCACAATGAATGAAGGAACATTTCAAGAAACATCATAGGATACAGTGGAGTGGTGGGATACAGAAATCCACTGCAGTGAGCTCTGACACAAATGTGACATGGACATCCAACTGGCAAGAAACTTAAGGGTAGCCGAGGACCTTGGTGGATGGAAGGGATACATCTGGAACTTGGTATTAATTTCTTCCCACAGATCCATACTAAATACAAAATCTATATAAACCTATTGCAGCAAGAGTGGTAGACAAAACAATTTCTAATTATATGTAGGGAAAAGCAACCACAGCTAAATACATAGTCTCAGTGTCTCAGAACAAGAATCTGTGCACGTAAAACCAACTCATCATTGTCTTCAACTTAAAGAGAATAGGAACACTTGCTTCCAAGATCCAAGAGTGAGGAGACATCAGGTTTGGTGGCATCCTCTGGCTCATTCTACTCTAATGCACTTCCAGGCCTGACAAAAACTCTCAGACATCACAGACCATCCTAAAAGAGGAGCAAATAATAAAGTCTTGCAGCATGGAGGGTTTTCTCTGTAACAGCAGCCTTAAAACTATCACTGATGCACATCTGATATACACAGGGTCTTATTGGTGGACTTGACATGACACCTACCCTTGAACATGACAGGAGTCACTCATCCAAAACAAACAAACAAACAAACAAAAAGTGAAAAAGAAATCCCGGACACTCTCAGGAAGAAAACATCAACAGTTAAATACAGCTTAAAAACAAAAACAAAAACAGAATCACTTAATATTCCCAAGGCTGCGGGGCTTTCAATGATATCTGTCTTTCAAAAATTGCTAACTGTCTTGTGTGAATGAAATATGTCAAATAGCGCACCATATCTGGAAGAAAATACCAACAGGTAAATACAGTTCTCAGTATTTCTTTAAAAGCACATGAAATACACTCATTATACTGAATTACTGAGAATTCTTTTGGGTTCACCTCTTTGTGATCCCAAGAACCATAGCCCACCACGTTCCTCTGTCCATGGAATTTTCCAGGCAAGAAGTCTGGAGTGACTTGCCATTTCCTCCTCCAGGGGATCTTCCCAAATCACATCTCCTTTGACTCCTGTCTTTGCAGGCAGATTCTTAACGACAGTGCCACCTGAGAAACCCAGTGTATTATTATAGATACACACACTATATTAATGAGGTATCACCTCTGAGTAGTGAAAAAGTATCAAATATTATACAGAGAAGACATGGTAGAGAAACATTTTTAAAGGGGAATCTTTATGGTACTAGTGAGATATATTTGGTAGGAGCCATTATAAATGTCACTACAAAGTGCCTTTTAAAGAATACAAGAGACTGACCATATGACCTGGCAGCTCCACTCCTAAGAATATATATTAAAAAAAAGAAGAACAACAAAAATATTTTTGGAAAAAAAAACCATGTAAGTCAACCATGTACTGCAGGAAGATTAACAACATCCTATAATGGCTGATACTCTTGCCTGGAAAATCCCACAGACAGAGGAACCTTGTAGGCTGCTGTCCATGGGGGTGCAGAGTCGGACAGGACTTAGTGAATTCCTTCTCACTTTTTACTTTCATGCATTGGAGAAAGAAATGGCAACCCACTCTAGTGTTCTTGCTTGGAGAATCCCAGGGATGCATTAGCCTGGTGGGCTCCCATCTTGTAAGGTCACACAGAGTTGGACACAACTGAAGTGACAAGCAGCAGCAGCAGCAGCATACGTGAAAAACCGCCTGCAATGCTGGAGACCTAGTTTTGATCTCTGGGTGGGGAAGATCCACTGGAGAAGGAAAAGGCTATTCACTCCAGTATTCTGGCCTGGAGAAGTCCATGGGCTGTATAATCTATGGGATTGCAAAGAGTCTGACACGACTGAGTGACTTTCACTACCACTACTATACATGAAAATCAAGAAACTGATGCAGCCACTATTGAAAACAATAAGCAGTGCTTTTATAATATTTTTTATTTTACTGAAGGGTGATTGCTTTATAGAATTTTGTTGCTTTCTTTGAAACCTCAACACGAATCAGCCATATACCCCCTCCTTTTGAACCTCCTGCCCATCATCTCCTTCCCCGGTATAGAGTTTTTTAAAACTCTAAAAATACAGTTACTATATGATCCAACAATAACACTACTGGTCATATATCCAGTAAGATGAAAACTCCCATCAGAAAAGTGATATGCACAACAGTGTTTATAGTAGCCCAATGTACAGTAGCAAAGACATGGAAACAGCCTTAAATGCCCATAGATAGGTGAATGGATAAAGACAGATATATTATGTATGCAATGGAATGTTAGCCATAAGAAAGAATGATATAAAGCTATTTTTTTCAACATGCTAAATAATTCAGAGAAAGACATGAGGAGCTTAGGTGGGTTCAGGTCCCCTTGACACATCCTTTGGACCTCAGTTCATGGGAGGTCTTCATCATTTCTCCCGGGTATCTAAAGTCAGCTGTTGTATAACAGCTCTAGAGCCTTGTGGCTTCCGAGTCACCTAAGTCATTTTGAAGACTTGCCGTGGTCTACTCCAGAGCCCCTTAGATCAGATCAGATCAGTTGCTCAGTCGTGTCCGACTCTTTGTGACCCCATGAATCGCAGCACGCCAGGCCTCCCTGTCCCTCACCAACTCCCAGAGTTCACTGAGACTCACGTTCATTGAGTCAGTGATGCCATCCAGCCATCTCATCCTCTGCCGTTCCTTTCTCCTCCTGCCCCCAATCCCTCCCAGCATCAGAGTCTTTTCCAATGAGTCAACTCTTCGCAGGAGGTGGCCAAAGTACTGGAGTTTCAGCTTTAGCATCATTCCTTCCAAAGAAATCCCAGGGCTGATCTCCTTCAGAATGGACTGCTTGGACCTCCTTGCAGTCCAAGAGACTCTCAAGAGTCTTTTCCAACACCACAGTTCAAAAGCATCAATTCTTCGGTGCTCAGGCTTCTTCACAGTCCAACTCTAACATCCATACATGACCACAGGAAAAACCATAGCCTTGACTAGACGAACCTTTGTTGGCAAAGTAATGTCTCTGCTTTTGAATATGCTGTCTAGGTTGGTCATAACTTTCCTTCCAAGGGGTAAGCGCTTTTTAATTTCATGGCTGCCGTCACCATCTGTAGTGATTTTGGAGCCCAGAGAAATAAAGTCTGACACTGTTTCCACTGTTTCCCCATCTATTTCCCATGAAGTGGTGGGACCGGTTGCCATGATTTTCATTTTCTGAATGTTGAGCTTTAAGCCAACTTTTTCACTCTCCACTTTCACTTTCATCAAGAAGCTTCTGAGTTCCTCTTCACTTTCTGCCAGAAGGGTGGTGTCATCTACATATCTGAGGTTATTGATATTTCTCCTGGCAATCTTGATTCCAGCTTGTGTTTCTTCCAGCCCAGTGTTTCTCATGATGTACTCTGCGTATAATAAGCACGGTGACAATATACAGCCTTGACGTACTCCTTTTCCTACTTAGAACCAGTCTGTTGTTCCGTGTCCAGATCTAACTGTTGCTTCCTGACCTGCATACAAATTTCTCAAGAGGCAGATCCAGGTGGTCTGGTATTCCCATCTCTCTCAGAATTTTCCAGTTTATTGTGATCTACACAGTCAAAGGCTTTGGCATAGTCAATAAAGCAGAAATAGATGTCCTTCTGGAACTCTCTTGCTTTTTCCATGATCCATTGGATGTTGGCAATTTGATCTCTGGTTCCTCTGCCTTTTCTAAAACCAGGTTGAACATCAGGAAGTTCATGGTTCCCATATTACTGAATCCTGGCTTGGAGAATTTTGAGCATTACTTTACCAGCGTGTGAGATGAGTGCAATTGTGCAGTAGTTTGAGCATTCTTTGGCAGTGCCTTTCTTTGAGATTGGAAGGAAAACTGACATTTTCCAGTCCTTTGGCCACTGCTGAGTTTTCCAAATTTGCTGGCATATTGAGTGCAGCACTTTCACAGCATCATCTTTCAGGATTTGGAATGCCTCAACTGGAATTCCATCACCTCCACTCTCTTTGTTCATAGTGATGCTTTCTAAGGCCCCCTTGCCTTCACATTCCAGGATGTCTGGCTCTAGGTCAGTGATCACACCATCGTGATTATCTGGGTCGTGAAGATCTTTTTTGTACAGTTCTTCTGTGTATTCTTGCCATCTCTTCTTAGTATCTTCTGCTTCTGTTGGGTCCATACCATTTCTGTCCTTTATTGAGCCCGTCTTTGCGTGAAATGTTCCTTTGATATCTCTGATTTTCTTGAAGAGATCCTTAGTCGTTCCCATTCTGTTGTTTTCCTCTATTTCTTTGCATTGATCGCCGAAGAAGGCTTTCTTATCTCTTCTTGCTATTCTTTGGAACTCTGCATTCAGATGTTTATATCTTTCCTTTTCGCCTTTGTTTTTCACTTCTCTTCACAGCTATTTGTATGGGTTGTGTTTTCATTTTCATTTGTTTCTATGCGTATTTCCATTTCTTTTCTGATTTCTTCTATTTTATGTCAGTCATTCAGAAGCATGTTGTTTACCCTCCATATGTTTGTATTTGTAATGGTTTCTTTCCCCTGTTTTTGACATCTAATCTTACTGCATTGTGATCAGAAGAGATGCTTGAAATGATTTTGATTTTGATTTTTGTTTTCAGTTTACCAAGGCTAGATTTATGGCCCAGTATGTGATCTATCCTGGAGAATACTTGAGAAAAAGGTGAATTTCATTGCTTTGGCGTGAAATGTTCTTTTGAAATCAATTAGGTCTTACTGATCCATCGTATCACTTAAAGTTTGTGTTTCCTTGCTAATTTTCTGTTTGGTTGATCTATCCATAGGTGTGAGTAGGGTCTTAAGGTCTCCCACTATTATTGTATTGTTTTTAATTTCCCCTTTCATACTTGTTAGCATTTGCCTTACGTATTGAATGCTCCTATGTTGGGTGCATGTATATTTATAATTGTTATATCTTCTTCTTGGGTTGATCCTTTGACAATTATGTAGTGGCCTTCTTTGTCTCTTTTCACACCCTTTATTTCAAAGTCTATTTTATCTGATATGAGTATTGCTACTCCTAATTCCTGTTGCTCACATTTTGCATGAAATACCTCTTCCCAGCCCTTCACTTTCACTCTGTATGTGCCCCTTGGTTTCAGGTGGGTCTCTTTTACACAGCATACATAGAAGTCTGGTTTTGTAACCTATTTTAATACTTTCTTTGTCACCTATCTACCCATTTGTCCATCCTTCTATCTAATCAACAATCAATCTTTTTCCTTGGTGCATTTCAGTATGTGTCTCCTTAAGTATTTCAGCAAGCCTGCCATTAAGTAGTCAGCCCTGTTTGTATACAGCAATTTTCTTTGGATATTAACTTTACACACAATGAAATATAGCAATCTTTTCTTTCCTCAGTCATGCTACTTTTTAACTGAAGTATAGTTCATTTATAATTTTGTGTTAAATTCTGCTTTACAGCAAAGTGATTCTGTTATAGACATATATGTATATATATATACCTTGTGTGTGGATATATATATATATATATACACACACACATTCTTTTATTTAATCTCTCTCTTTTTTTTTTTTTTGGCTACACTGTGCAGCAAGTGGAATTAGTTCCCTGACCAGGGTTTGAATCTGCATCCCCTGCAGTGGAAATCTGTAGTCTTAACCTCTGGACTGCCAGGGAAGTCATATATATATAAATATTTTTTAAAGTCATATATATATATATATATATATATATATATATATGTATATATGTATGATTTATATATATATATATATATTTTAAAAGTCATATATATATATGACTTTTTAAATCACATTTCATTATGATTTGTAATTGGATACTGAATGTAGTCCTCTGTGCTTTAGAGTAGGAACTTGTCATTCCATTTCATATAATTTGTTTTATATCTGTTAACCCCAGTCTCTTACTCCATTTCTCCCCCAATTCTCTCTGCCTTGAAGCTGTAAGTCTATTCTCTATGTCTATGAGTGTGTTTCTGATTCATACATATGTTCATTTGTGTCATATCTTAGATTCCACGTTTGGATATTATGATATTTTTTGGTATATATGTTTACCTGTGTGCCTCACTTCATTTAGTATGATCAGCTCTCGGACGATGCATGTTGACTGAAATAGCCTTATTGTTGTAACTGTATTCCTGTATCATTTTAACCATACATAGAGCTATTCATCTATGGTTATTTTCTAAAATATATTATTAAAAGGTGTTTATAAAGCACTCTTGGTATAGTATGTCCATTTTGATCTGTATAAGGGTTTTATATGTATGTGTCAGTTCATTTCAGTTGCCCGGTCGTGTCCAACTCTTTGCAACTCCATGAACTGTGGCATGCCACGCTTCCCTGTCCAATTACCTACTACCTGAGCCTGCTTAAATTCAGATCCACCGAGTGGGTGATGCGAACCAACGATCTCATCCTCTGTTGTCTGCTTCTCCTCCTGCTTTCAGTCTTTCTCAGCATCAGGGGCCTTTCCAATAAGTCAGTTCTTCACATAAGGTAGCCAAAGAATTGACGTTTCAGCTTCAACATCAGTCCTTCCAGTGAATATTCAAGAGTAATATCCTTAAGGATTGACTGGATTGATTTCCTTGCAATCCAAGAGACTCTCCAGAGTATATGTGGGTATGAACAAATATTTATTGTGCTTATGTTTCATCTTTTGGAGAAATAGAATAATAAGTATGAATGTAATTCATAAAATGTTGATGTATTCTCTCATATGTATATGTGGGTATGAATAAATGTTTACTATGCTCTTGATGAAGGTGACAGAGGAGAGGGGAAAAGTTGGCTTAAAATTCAACATTCAGAAAATGAAGATCATGGTATTCGGTCCCATCACTTCATGGGAAATAGATGGGGAAACAGTGGAAACAGTGTCAGACTTTATTTGGGGGGCTCCAAAATCACTGCAGATGATGACTGCAGCCATGAAATTAAAAGACGCTTACTCCTTGGAAGAAAAGTTATGACCAACCTAGACAACATATTGAAAAGCAGAAACATTACTTTGCCACCAAAGGTCCATCTAGTCAAGGCTATGGTTTTTCCAGTGGTCAAGTATGGATGTGAGAGTTGGACTGTGAAGAAAGCTGAGTGCAGAAGAATTGATGCTTTTGAACTCTGGTGTTGGAGAAGACTCTTGAGAGTCCCTTGGACTGCAAGGAGATCCAACCATTCCATTCTGAAGGAGATGAGCCCTGGGATTTCTTTGGAAGGAATGATGCTAAAACTGAAACTCCAGTACTTTGGCCACCTCATGAGAAGAGTTAACTCATTGGAAAAGACTCTGATGCTGGGAGGGATTGGGGGCAGGAGGAGAAGGGAACGACAGGGGATGAGATGGCTGGATGGCATCACTGACTCAATGGACGTGGGTCTGATTGAACTCCGGGAGTTGGTGATGGACTGGGAGGCCAGGCGTGCTGCAATTCATGAGTTCCAAAGAGTCGGACACCACTGAACGACTGAACTGAACTGAACGGATGCATATGATGCCCTCTCAAGCAGAAATAGAAAAATGATAACGAATGTAATTTATAAAATCCGAATGTATTCACTCATATGTATAAATGTGTATAAAGAAATATTTACTGTGGTTATGCTGCCTTCTCATGGAGAAACAGAAGAATGCTTATGAATGAAATTTATAAAATCCAGATGCATTCTTCACATATTGAAAAAGACACTGTATAACTTTATTAAAAAATTAATACATGCTCATAACAGAAAATGTAAATTTGGTAGGAAAAAAAAAAAAAAACAAGAAAAAATCACCCATGATTTCATTTACCACTGGCTCAAAATTCTGAGTTCCTGAGCTGGGGAGATAAAATATCAGGGTGTGTTAGTTCTTTCACTATAAAATACTTTCTGTTATTTCAATTTTAACACATAACTTGGTTCTGATATGTGGTTCTTGCTTTGTTTACTTATACTGAAGATTTTCCTTTTACAAATACTGAGTAATTTGGCCACATCTTTAGAGACTGCTTGCTTTATACTTTTTTTATTCTTTTTTAAAAATTTTTTCTGTTTTTGCTATAATTAAAAAATGTTGCGTGTCGTGCCTCAAGGAAATAATGCTGTAATGAACATTAGGGTGCATCCATCTTTTGGTTTTAAGTTTTTTTCCAGAAAAAAAGCTCAGGAGTAGGTCATAAGGTGATTATATTTTTTAGTTTTTAAAGGAGCTGCCATACTGTTCACCATAGTGGCCGTACCAATTTACATGCCCACTAACAGTGCAAGATTGTTCCCTTTTTCCCCGCATTCTCTCCAGGAATTATTGCTTGTAGAATTTTTGTTGCTATCTATTCAAACGGGCGTGAAGGAATACCACATTGTAGTTTTGATTTGCATTTCTCTAATGAATAGTGATGATGAACTATGGATGGAGGTTCATGACACTGTACAGGAGACAGGGCCCAAGACCATCCCCAAGAAAAAGAAATGCAAAAAAGCAAAATGGCTGTTTGAGGAGGCCTTACAAATAGCTGTGAAAAGAAGAGAAGCCAAAAGCAAAGGAGAAAAGGAAAGATATATCCATTTGAATGCAGAGTTCCAAAGAATAGCAAGTAGAGATAAGAAAGCCTCCCTCAGTGATCAGCGCAAAGAAATAGAAGGAAATAAAGAATGGAAAAGACTAGAGATCTCTTCAAGAAAATTAGAGATACCAAGGGAACATTTCATGCAAAGATGGGCTCAATAAATGACAGAAATGATATGGACCTAACAGAAGCAGAAGACATTAAGAAGACATGAAGAGGAGAACTGTCCCAAAACTATCTTCAATACCCAGATAGTCACAATGATGTGATCACTCACCTAGAGACAGACATCCTGGAATGTGAAGTTAAGTGGGCCTTCAGAAGCAGCACTATGAACAAAGCTAGTGGAGGTGATGGGATTCCAGTTGAGCTATTTAAAATTCTCAAAGATGCTGCTGTGAAAGTTCTGCACTCAATATGCCAGTAAATCTGGAAAACTCATCAGTGGCCACAGGACTGGAAAACATTAGTTTTCCTTCCAATCCCAAAGAAAGGCAATGTCCAAGAATGCTCAAACTACAGAACAATTACACTCATCTCACACACTAGTAAATTAATGCTCAAAATTCTCCAAGCCAGGCTTCAGCAATACGTGAACCATGAACTTCCAGATGTTCAAGGAGGTTTTAGCAAAGGTAGAGGAACAAGAGATCAAATTGCCAACATCTGTCGGATCATGAAAAAGCAAGAGAATTCCAGAAAAACATCTATTTATTCTTTATTGACTATGCCAAAGCCTTTGAGTGTGTGAATAACAATAAACTGTGGGAAATTCTGAAGGAGATGGAAATACCAGACCACCTGATCTGCCTCTTGACAACTCTGTATGCAGGTCAGGAAGCAAGAGTTAAAACTGGACATGGAACAGCAAACTGGTTCCAAAGAGGGAAAGGAGTACATCAAGGCTGTATATTGTTGCCGTGCTTATTTAACTCATATGCAGAGTACATCATGAGAAACCCTGCACTGGAGGAAGCACAAGCTGGAATCAAGTTTGTTGGGAGAAATATCAGTAACCTCAGATATGCAGGTGACACCACCCTTTCTACAGGCAGAAATTGAAGAAGAACTAAAGAGCCTCTTGATGAAAGTGAAAGAGGAGAGAAAAAAAGTTGGCTTAAAGCTCAACATTCAGAAAATGAAGATCATGGTCTCATCACTTTATGGCAAATAGATGGGGAAATGGTGGAAACAGTGGCTGACTTTATTTTGGGGGGCTCGAAAATCACTGCAGATGATGACTGCAACCATGAAATTAAAAGACACTTACTCCTTGAAAGGAAAGTTATGATCAACCTAGACAACTTATTAAAAAGCAGAGACATTATTTTGCCAACGAAGGTCCGTCTAGTCAAGGCTATGTTTTTTCTAGTAGTCCTGTATGGATGTGAGAGTTGGACTGTAAAGAAAGCTGAGCACTAAAGAAGTGATAATTTTGAACTGTGGTGTTGGAGAAGACTCTTGAGAGTCCCGTGGGCTCCAGGAAGATCCAATCAGTCCATCGTAAAGGAGATCAGGCCTGGTATTCATTGGAAGGACTGATGTTTAAGCTGAAACTCCAATATTTTGGCCACCTCATGTGAAGAGCTGAACCATTTGAAAAGACCCTGATGCTGGGAAAGATGGAGTGCAGACAGAGAAGGGGACGACAGTGGATGAGATGGTTGGATGGCATCACTGCCTCAATGGACATAAGTTTTGTGGACTCCGGAAGTTGGTGATGGACAGCGAGACCTGGCGTGCTGAAGTCCATGGGGTCACAAAGAGTCAGACACGACTGAGTGACTAACCTGAACTTAGCCTCTTCTCAAGTGTTTTTTCATCATCTGTATGACTTCTTTTGGGAAATGACTATTTAGATCTGCCTGTTTTTTTACTGAGGTGTGTGTGTGTGTGTGTGTGTGTGTGTGTGTGTGTGTGTGTGTGTGTGTGTTTTCTGTTTTGTGTGTATGTGTGTGTGTGTGTTTATACTGGGCTACATAGCCGTTTGTATATTTTGGAAAATAATGCCTTGATAACTAATGGGAACTATCTGTGTAGCACAGAGAACTGTCCTCCATGCTCTGTGATGACCTAAATTTAGAAGGAAATTAAATGAAAGAGGTTATGTTTATACATTGCACACCTAATTTGATTTGCTGTACAGCAGAAAGCAACACAACATTGTTAAGCAACTACATGTGTACATACTCTAGGCTCCATTTAAAGGAAGTTCTAAATGAAGCAGAAGTAATCTACACTAATAGAACTGAGAACAGGGGTTGCATGGGGAAGGACAGTGTGGGTAAGGGTACCAAAGAAATTCTCTAGGATGATGGGGATTTTTTTTTTTTTTTTTTTGCAGTGAGCATTAGATATATAATCCAGGTGAAATTGCAGAGATATTTCTGAAATGTAAATTCCAAACAGGGTCTTGCTAAGTGGCTCTATGTATTTATAAACTTACTAGATAATATCATATTGACCTTCAGCAAGTTGCGTCACACTATGCTTTTACAACACTGCTGAAACATTCCTTTTCCAATTTGTCATCCTCCATTTGGAGGGAAAATTTGGTACATATTAACTTTCTCATTGAACTTTGGCAATTTGTAATTTGCATGGTGAGAAATCACATTCCATTATTGTTTTTGTTTGCATTTTTTATATTACCAAGTCAGTTTGACATTTCTTCCTGATTTTTGGCAATTTTCCTCTTCTTTTTCTGGGTAATTTGTATTTCGTTGTATTCTTGTTTACTTCACAATTCTCTTCTATTGCGTTGTTCATCTTCTTTTCTTATTTTAACGTTGGACTCTGCATAAATAAGGTAAATGAATCATTTGTCAGCTATCTTCCAAATATTTAACAATCGTCATTTTCTAATTCCGTGTTTATTGTCTATTCAGCCATGCAGGAGGTTTACTACAAAGAAAGTTACGTAAATTTTCCCTTTTAAGCTTCTGGACAAAGAGCATGTAAAATAAGAAATTTTAAAAGTGGCCCAAAACTCTAGGAAGCTAGAGGGTGTGGTTAAAAGAATTGGGAGGGGTAACTTTCTCTGAGTTGCTCCCCATCCTCTCCTAGACGTATCAGGATGAGGCTTTGTGATGTCAAGGCTCACTCAGGACCACAGTTGGCTGTGGAAGTTACTTGCTGATCTCATAAAGTGTAAGGGTGTGGCCACCTGGGGAAGGGTATATATAGGGGTGCTCAGTGTGGAAAATTCTGAAAGAGATGGGAATACCAGAACACCTGATCTGCCTCTTGAGAAATTTGTATGCAGGTCAGGAAGCAACAGTTAGAACTGGACATGGAACAACAGACTGGTTCCAAATAGGAAAAGGAGTTCGTCAAGGCTGTATATTGTCACCCTGTTTATTTAACTTATATGCAGAGTACATCATGAGAAACGTTGGACTGGAAGAAACACAAGCTGGAATCAAGATTGCCGGGAGAAATATCAATAACCTCAGATATGTAGATGACACCACCCTTCTGGCAGAAAGTGAAGAGGAACTCAGAAGCTTCTTGATGAAAGTGAAAGTGGAGAGTGAAAAAGTTGGCTTAAAGCTCAACATTCAGAAATCGAAGATCATGGCATCCGGTCCCACCACTTCATGGGAAATAGATGGGGGAACAGTGGAAATAGTTTCAGACTTTATTTTTCTGGGCTCCAAAATCACTACAGGTGGTGACGGCAGCCATGAAATTAAAAGACTCTTACTCCTTGGAAGGAAAGTTATGACCAACCTAGATAGCATATTCAAAAGCAGAGACATTACTTTGCCAACAAAGGTTCGTCTAGTCAAGGCTATGGTTTTTCCTGTGGTCATGTATGGATGTTAGAGTTGGACTGTGAAGAAGCCTGAGCACCGAAGAATTGATGCTTTTGAACTGTGGTGTTGGAAAAGACTCTTGAGAGTCCCTTGGACTGCAAGGAGATCCAATCAATCCATTCTGAAGGAGATCAGCCCTGAGATTTCTTTGGAAGGAATGATGCTAAAGCTGAAACTCCAGTACTTTGGCCACCTCCTGCAAAGAGTTGACTCATTGGAAAAGACTCTGATGCTGGGAGGGATTGGGGGCAGGAGGAGAAAGGAACGGCAGAGGATGAGATGGCTGGATGGCATCACTGACTCAATGAACGTGAGGCTCAGTGAACTCCGGGAGTTGGTGAGGGACAGGGAGGCCTGGTGTGCTGCGATTCATGGGGTCACAAAGAGGCGGACACGACTGAGCAACTGATCTAATCTGATATGAGGGGCTCTGGAGTAGACCACTGTGAGTCTTCAAAATGACTAAGGTGACTCAGAAGCCACAAGGCTCTAGAGCTGTTATACAACAGCTGACTCTAGATACCCAGGAGGGAAAGATGAAGACCTCCCATGAACTGAGGTCCAAAGGATGTGTCAAGGTGACCTGAACCCACCTAAGCTCCTCATGTCTTTCTCTGAATTATTTAGCATGTTGAAAATAATAGCTTTATATCATTCTTTCTTATGGCTAATATTCCATTGCATGCATAATATATCTGTCTTTATCCATTCACCTATCTATGGGCATTTAAGGTTGTTTCCATGTCTTTGCTACTGTACATTGTGCTACTATAAACACTGTTGTGCATATCTCCTTTCTGATGGGAGTTTTCATCTTACCGGATATATGACCAGTAGTGTTACTGTGGGATCATATAGTAACTGTATTTTTGGAGTTTTAAAAAACTCTATACCGGGGAAGGAGATGATGGGCAGGAGGTTCAAAAGGAGGGGATATATGTATCATATGGCTGATTCACATTGAGGTTTCAAAGAAAGCAACAAAATTCTGTAAAGCAATTACCCTTCAGTAAAAAAAAAATGTATTATTATTATTATAATAAAAGCACTGCTTACTGTTTTCAATAGTGGCTGCATCAGTTTCTTGATTTTCATGTATAGTAGTAGTAGTGAAAGTCACTCAGTCGTGTCAGACTCTTTGCAATCCCATAGATTATACAGCCCATGGACTTCTCCAGGCCAGAATACTGGAGTGAATAGCCTTTTCCTTCTCCAGGGGATCTTCCCCACCCAGGGATCGAAACCAGGTCTCCAGCATTGCAGGCACATTCTTTACAGGCTGAGCCACAAGGGAAGCCTGGTTTTTCATGTATGCTGCTGCTGCTGCTGCTAAGTCACTTCAGTTGTGTCCGACTGTGCGAACTGACAAGACAGGAGCCCACCAGGCTCCCGCATCCCTGGGATTCTCCAACAAGAACACTAGAGTGGGTTGCCATTTCTTTCTCCAACGCATGAAAGTAAATATTGAAAAGGAATTCACTAAGTCCTGTCCGACTCTGCAACCCCATGGACAGCAGCCTACAAGGTTCCTCTGTCTGTGGGATTTTCCAGGCAAGAGTATCAGCCATTATAGGATGTTGTTAATCTTCCTGCACTACATGGTTGACTTACATGTTTTTGTTTTCCAAAAATATTTTGTTCTTCTTCTTTTTTAATATACATTCTTAGGAGTGGAGCTGCCAGGTCATATGGTCAGTCTCTTGTATTCTTTAAAAGGCACTTTGTAGTGACATTTATAATGGCTCCTACCAAATATATCTCACTAGTACCATAAAGATTCCATGTGCGCTTGAGAAAACGGTGAAATTCATTGTTTTGGGATGAAATGTCCTATAGACATCAATTAGGTCTACCTGGTCTATTGTATTGTTTAACGTTTGTGTTTCCGTGTGAATTTTCTGTTTAGTTGATCTATCCATAGGTGTGAGTGGGGTATTAAAGTCTCCCACTCTTATTGTGTTATTGTTAATTTGTCCTTTCATACTTGTTAGCATTTGTCTTACATATTGCGGCACTCCCGTGTTGGGTGCATATATATTTATAATTGTTATATCTTCTTCTTGGATTAAACCTTTGATTATTATGTAGTGACCATCTTTGTGTCTTTTCACAGCCTTTGTTTTAATGTCTATTTTATCTGATATAAGTATTGCTACTCCTGCTTTCTTTTGCTCCCTATTTGCATGAAAAATCTTTTTCCAGCCCTTCACTTTCAGTCTGTATGTGTCCCCTGTTTTGAGGTGGGTCTCTTGTAGACAACATATGTAGGGGTCTTGTTTTTGTATCCATTCAGCCAGTCTTTGTCTTTTGGTTGTGGCATTCAACCCATTTACATTTAAGGTAATTACTGATATGTATGATCCTGTTGCATTTACTTTGTTGTTTTGGGTTCGAGTTTATACATTCTTTTTGTGTTTCCTGTCTAGAGAAAATCCTTTAGTATTGGTTGGAGAGCTGGTTTGGTGGTGCTGAATTCTCTCAGCTTTTGCTTGTCTGGAAAGCTTTTGATTTCTCCTTCATACTTGAATGAGAACCTTGCTGGATACAATAATCTGGGCTGTAGGTTATTTTCTTTCATCACTTTAAGTATGTCTTGCCATTCGCTCCTGGCTTGAAGAGTTTCTATTTAAAGATCAGCTGTTATCCTTATGGGAATTCCCTTGTGTGTTATTTGTTGTTTTTCCCTTGCTGCTTTTAATATTTGTTCTTTTTGTTTGATCTTTGTTAATTTGATTAATATGTGTCTTGGGGTGTTTCGCCTTGGGTTTATCCTGTTTGGGACTCTCTGGGTTTCTTGGACTTGGGTGATTATTTCCTTCCCCATTTTAGGGAAGTTTTCAACTATTATCTCCTCAAGTATTTTCTCATGGTCTTTCTTTTTGTCTTCTTCTTCTGGGACCCCTATGATTCGAATGTTGTAGCGTTTAATATTGTCCTGGAGGTCTCTGAGATTGTCCTCATTTCTTTTCATTTGTTTTTCTTTTATCCTCTCTGATTCATTAATTTCTACCATTCTATCTTCTAATTCACTAATCCTATCTTCTGCCTCTGTTATTCTACTAATTGTTGCCTCCAGAGTGTTTTTAATTTCATTTATTGCATTATTCATTTTATATTGACTCTCTTTTATTTCTTCTAGGTCCTTGTTAAACCTTTCTTGCATCTTCTCAATCTTTGCCTCCAAGCTATTTATCTGTGATTCCATTTTGATTTCAAGATTTTGGATCAATTTCACTATCATTATTCTGAATTCTTTATCAGGTAGATTCCCTATCTCTTCCTCTTTTGTTTGGTTTGGTGGGCATTTATCCTGTTCCTTTATCTGGTGGGTATTCCTCTGTCTCTTCATCTTGTTTAAATTGCTGAGTTTGGGGTGTCCTTTCTGTATTCTGGCAGTTTGTGGAGTTCTCTTTATTGTGGTGTTTCCTCGCTCTGTGTGGGTTTGTACAGGTGGCTTGTCAAGGTTTCTTGGTTAGGGAAGCTTGTGTCGGTGTTCTGGTGAGTGGAGCTGTATTTCTTCTCTCTCCTTTCAAGGACTTGGGTTGCTTTTCTGGAAGCCTGATGTCCTCTGCCGGCATTCAGAAGTTGTTTTGTGGAATTTACTCAGCATTTAAATGTTCTTTTGATGAATTTGTGGGGGAGAAAGTGTTCTCCCCGTCCTACTCCTCCGCCATCTTAGCTCCTCCTACCTTAAGTGTTTTTTATAACGCCTATTATGAAAAGGTGCTGGGTTCAGGGAAATGCTTTTTCTGTAAGCATATGTGTTTTTGGTCCTTTATTGTATTAAAATGGCATTATGTTGATTGACTTTCATATAATGAACCAACTTTGCACACCTGCATAAATCCCACGTGATCATGGTATATGATCTTTTTTATATGTTGTTAGATTTTTTTTGCCAGTATTTTGTTGAGTACTCTTGCCTCTATATTCATAAGGGATATTGGGTGTGTGTGTGTGTGTGTGTGTGTGTGTGTGTGTGTGTGTGTGATGTCTCTGTATAATACTGGTATTAGAGAAATATTGGCATCACTTTGTATGCTATGTGGGGAAGAGACATGTAAAATGAAGGATGAAGCATTGTTGGATTTAAGTTTAGTCAGGATTAGAGGCAGAAATTTAGAATATATCAGTGTGGAATTGGGGTGAGATTATCAAGAGAGTTCATTCTCAATTTGCTAGGCCTGTATTAAGTGCTTGACATTGAATTATGCTGTTTGTTAACTATGTCTAGATACTTTATACTTTGAATCTGCTACCTATTTTCTGTATTAACATTTATGAAATTAGTATGTGTGAATCAGTTGTAATGTGCTTTTAAGATACGTTTTCTTCCAATTTTACTACAAAACAAGATGCCATTAAATAGCTGATGCTTTTTTAAAAGAGCTGTTAACTTTAAGTCTAAGAAATAAGCATGTTTGTCTTTAAGATACAGAAACACATTAAAAAGTTATAAATTTGCCCAAAAAGATGCAGCTGGTGTGTGGCTAACTTAGAATTCCAGCTCAATCTTCTTTGACTCCAAAGTCCAT
This sequence comes from Bos taurus, assembly GCF_002263795.3. NCBI lineage: Eukaryota > Metazoa > Chordata > Mammalia > Artiodactyla > Bovidae > Bos > Bos taurus. The sequence goes on from NC_082638.1 coordinate 22,169,219, forward strand.
GTTTCTAAACACTGTACAATAGTGCTTTTGTAAAAATACTCATCCTTTACATGTAATTTCACCTAATGATCAGTGGTGTTTTGTGTTTTTTTTTCCTTTTCTTTCCTTCTTTCTTTTTTTAAAATAGAAGAGATTAAAATCAACATGGGACAATGCTCTGATTCTAGAGTCATGTAGACTTATAGGTTTTTCAGCTGTCGTTTAGCCTCTTTGATACTCAGTGTCTTCATCTGTAAGATAATGGTGTTTATAACTACCTAGAGTTTTGGAGATAATCAAATACAGCATTTTTCTGTACTTAACTAATATGTAGTATGTTTATACTTAGGTGGCAGGTTATATAAAGAAAGCACTGGGATTGGTGGCCACGCCCTTCAAGAATAAAAAAAAATATTTAAAATATGGAACCACCATGTATGTTATGTGAAGAACAAGAGCCAGAACCACAGAAAAGTGTAGGAGAAACCAAACAAGTAGATGATGAAGATGCTGAACTGATCTTTGTTGGGGTAGAACATGTAAATAAAAATGCTGATGTGATCTTTTTTGGGATGACCTCAAATTCAAAACCAGTCATTTCAAACATTGAACAGAGTTACCCCAGGTTCATGTTCAAGGAGAAAAATGTGTGATCACTTCAAGAAAGATAATGCTCACAAATTACAGCCTGTTAGTCATGCGACTCCTACATCAGCAGCACGGACTGTCTTGTCAGGTTCTGATTCTGAATCAAGATCAACAGATAGTCCTATCATTGTTGAGCCTTTGTCTGAAGCTGATTATAAAATATTTCACCACAAATAGTGCCTAATAGCGTTTCAGAATTATATTCTCCTTTGATTATCTTCACAGGTTCATTGCAGCCTCCAGTAGAAACAGCAGTTTCTTCAGGAGATATGAATAAAAGTCCTCGTGTATCAAAGCTACTTTCCACTTCTGAAACAAATAGCACAGATCCCAAAAGGCCTAAACACAGTGATGGAATTATAGGGGGCATTCTTTAGCTTTATCCCTTTCTGGTATTTTTCATACAGTGACTACTGAGCAAAGCACACCAGACAGTGTTCATACCTCATTAAGCCATGTTCAGAATGGAGAACCTCATCCAACAGCTTTTCCAAAGGACAATGCTCATTGTAAGCCTGTAAGTCCTTTAGGGAAAAATGGGCTGAAAAAAACTGACTTTCCAAGTTTAGCAAGTCAAAACAAGATTGTTGATCCCACAGAAGGAAATCGGATTGTGTTACTTGGTGACTTCTACTATGGACAGCGTATAGGAGATGGGCAGCCAGAACCGAAAACTCACACAGCCTTTAAATGCCTCAGCTGCTTGAAAGTTCTAAAAAACGTCAAGTTTCTGAATCACATGAAGCACCATTTGGGACTTGAAAGGCAGAGAGGTGACAGCTGGAAAAACCACACCTCCTGCCAGCACTGCCACCACCAGTTTCCTACTCCCTTCCAGCTGCAGTGTCACACTGAAAGTATTCACATTTCCCAGAAGCCCTCTGCAGACTGTAAAATCTGTGAGTTGTCCTTTGAGACAGATCAGGTTCTCTTATAGCACATGAAAGACAATCATAAGCCTGGTGAAATGCCCTATGTATGCCAGGTTTGCAATTACAGATCATCAGTCTTTGCAGATGTGGATGCACAATTCAAAGCATACCATGGTAACACTAAGAATCTGCTTTGTCCGTTTTGTCTCAAAATTTTTAAAACTGCAACACCATACATGTGTCATTATAGAGGGCACTGGGTAAAGAGTTTTCACCAGTGTTCCAAATGTTGGCTACAGTTTTTAACTTACAAAGAGAAAATGGAGCACAAGACCCATTGTTCAAGAAGCCTAAACAGCTAAACAAATGTTTAAGAAGCCTAAGCAGCTAAAAGGATTACCTCCTGAAACAAAAGTTGTTATTCAGGTATCACTGGAACCTCTTCAACCAGGATTGGTGGAAGTACCATCCATTACTGTGAACACATCTGATTCTGAACCATCACCCCCCACCCCAATCTAAAGGTAAGAGTTGGAAAAAAAAAAACAAAAAACCCTTAATTCTACTTTCAGTAAGTCTGAAGCAAGTATTTCAGTCAAATTTAAAATCCCCATTAAAAACAAAAAAATCTAAATTATAGCAGTATTCAATAGTATCAAATATAGTGAAACCAATGGGTAATTTATGTGTTTTTTTTTTTAATTCATGAAGAACAGTTTTAATTAACCTGAATGTTGAGATGTTTTTTAAAAATATATTACCTGTTTTTCATATAATTATCTTAATATGTAAAAAAGTATGTGCTCACGTGTGTGTGAGAGAAAGAATGAGAGAGGGGGAGAGAGGAAAAGTAACAACCTATTTCGGTATTTCATGTTGTTTGTAAGTTCAAAACCTCTGCTATACATATAATCTGTTGAGTGTTTTAGAAACGTAATTTTCAACTGTTTTCATGCCTTCAAGATCTCAGTATTAACTATACAGCCAGATTGGAATGACTTTCTTATGGTATAGTCCCATGTGCTGCTGAACTCTCCGAAGTGCCTCTGTTTTGCTGATCTAAGATAACCTGGCTCCAAAAGCCTGGTGTGGAGAAGTTGATGGAGAATCTGTGATGTGAGTTTGAAGCAGATAAGGGATTTAGTCAGTGGAGAGCTGTGACTTCTTGTCCCAGTTGAGGAAGAGACACACATTCACTCCAGGCATGGAGCCAAGGCAGAAGGAACACTGTCTCAGAGTGTCTTTACCTACCCCAGGGACATCTCAAGGAAGCCAACCATTGAAATGCCTGTGGTTGGTGAGGGGCTCCTGTAAGCATCAAACAAGCCCTGTGTATCATTGACTACAGTTGCAGAAGCAGAGATAGTTAACAGAATGAGGCCTGGTGCCCGTGGATCTCCTGTTGAGTGATCAAAAGGGTAATTTGATTCATTCCATCCCCTTTCCCATTTGGCTGGCCTTTAGTCACAGTGAAGTAGCCATGTCTGTCTAAGTCACAATAGTAAAGCAAGTTAAGATTCTCAAGGGAAAAAAGCCTTGACATCTAGTTTGATTTGTCCTTGACCCATAGTTTTAACTGAAAAGGCTCAAACACAGGGAATCTGTTAGATTTATGAATTGGGCTAAATTTAGTTCTCTTACTCTTAAACTACAATGGAGTTGTCCGAGAATAGTAAATGTAGTGGATAAAAATGGTTCAGGGTGATTAAACCCTTTATAGAGCTTTTCCTTACCTTTTCCAGTTACCTGTGTCTTACCCTAGTTGAACATATGAAGATTTCAGTGTTGTGTCTTATCTTGCCTTGGACACAAATGTATTGTGGTTAACAATTAATTCTTTGTGTGTGTAATTTCCCATTTTATCAAACTCATACTGAATTTTGGTCTTACTTGATACAGTCTGATGTGCAAGAATTGTCTCGTTTAATTCGGTATTTATCAGGTCATAGAGTTATTCTCCTTGCTCTAATCTATCGAACTAATCTGTGATTATACTTGTGGAAAATTTTTACTTATGGTCTCCAAGGTCCCATTGACAGACCTGCGGGGTACCCTCCAAGTATTGGTTCCTGAACATCAGTACACTTCACTGCCTCTGTGGGTTCCTGGAGTTGAGTCTCCTTACGCATGTCTTGGAGAGGGCAATGGCATGCCACTCTAGTACTTTTGCCTGGAAAATCCCATGGATGGAGGAGCCTGGTTGGCTGCAGTCCATGGGGTCTCTAGAGTTGAACACAACTGAGCGACTTCACTTTCACTTTTCACTTTCATGCACTGGAGGAAATGGCAACCCACTCCAGTGTTCTTGCTTGGAGAATCCCAGGGATGCGGACGCCTGGTGGGCTGCTGGCTCTGGGGTTGCACAGATTCGGACACGACTGAAGCAACTTAGCAGCAGCAGCAGCAGGTATGTTTTAATGCCATCTCTTCTCCACTTCCGGCACAGGTAACAAACAATCTGTGCACAATTCAAGGAACCTGGGATCCTGGCTGTAGACCTATGCCAGGAGAAATATCTCGTTTTCCCTTCCTTTCTCCTCCTTATCTCTCCCCACTCTTTTTTCACCCTTCCTCAATTTATTTAAATTCTCTAAGCTTTCACAAAATGCTGGGAAGTGATAATCACCAAGGGCTTAGCATCCCTTTCAGAACTGAACAGGAAGGACTACAGATGACTAAGCTGTAGCGAGTCTTGTCTGCATTTTAGGTAATTTTCTGAGTGTAAAGTCTATTGTATTTATTTACTCCATGCTTGACTGGTTGATTTGCACTTTGAATATTTTACTAGGACTTTCCAGTTAGTTTGCTTAGGCCAAAGCACTTTGTTAAGTGTAAGCTTAAACCACTTTTGCAGAAAGAGTGTGTGTTGTTCTGGTCTCAGGTGAAAACTTCTATGTATAATTAAACGTGCAGACTTTTATATATGTAGCTCATTTATTCTATTTCTATAGTAAAAATATGAAATGGTTTAGTTATGTGTTTTTATTCTTCCTTAGTGTTATCAATATTGTTACTGTTATTTGCTCTGAAGTATGCTCCTAAAGAATATAAGTTGTTATTTATTGCCAACTACTGCTGGGAGGGATTGGGGGCAGGAGGAGAAGGGGACAGGAGGATTCTATTTTGCTTGCTCTCTCAGATAAAATTTAATATTTAATTCATGTTGCCAAAGGCTTGTAAGTAAAATTAGTATTTATAGAAATAAAACGTTTTTTTAAATTATTTCTTCTGTTTTTCTTTTTACAAATAACATGGTATATTTTTAGTTTTTTTTTTTTTTAAACTAATCTTATTGTGTTGGCCAGGACTTCTAAGCATGATATGTAAATGGGTTTTCTTGTTCTTAGTACCATCAAATGCAATGAGTATATGGCTACAAATTTCTATTTCTATTTTTAAAATTTAAAGAAAATTGTTTTATTGGATAGTTTACAACATCTGTTGAGACATTTACTTTTCTTTCTTTCTCCTTTCTTTCTTTTTCTTCCTTTCTTCCCCTTCTCTCTTCCTCTTTCTTTCCTTTCTTCCTCCCTTTCTTTCCCCAGGTTTTTGCTTGACTGGACTCTTCCTGAAACAAAAGTCATTCCACTCAGGGTTGAATATTATCCTCTCAGAATCTCATTCCATTCTCATTTCTAGTATTGGAATTAACTTCCTCTTCCCTTTCATGCATTGGAGAAGGAAATGGCAACCCACTCCAGTGTTCTTGCCTGGAGAATCCCAGGGTGGGTGAGCCTGGTGGGCTGCTGTCTATGGGGTCGCACAGAGTCGAGATGACTGAAGTGACTTAGCAGCAGCAAAGGTGGTAAGAAAAACTTTATTCAAGGTAAGACTACTACAGCAGGGTCTTATAATGGGGTAGAGAGATTGAGCTCGAGTCTGACTACAGCAGGAACACAGCTGGGATTTATAGCTAAGCAACAGGGCGGGTCCATGGTGTTGCAAAGAGACTGGGGGACTGAAAAGCAATGAACAACAACAATAACAGGGTGGGTGTCAGTGGATGGAAACTTATTAAGAGGACCGTAAGGATTCTGAGGGAGATCAGCCCTGGGATTACTTTGGAAGTAACGATGCTAAAGCTGAAACTCTAGTACTTTGGCCATTTCATGCGAAGAGTTGACTCATTGGAAAAGACTGATGCTGGGAGGGATTGTGGGCAGGAGGAGAACAGGGCGGCAGAGGATGAGGTGGCTGGATGGCATCACTGACTCGATGGAGTGAGTCTCAGTGAACTCTGAGTGAACTCTGGGAGTTCGTGATGGACAGGGAGACCTGGCATGCTGCGATTCATGGGGATGCAAAGAGTTGAACACGACTGAGCTACTGAACTGAATTGAACTGATGGGTGAGGGTGGATTCTGGTTAAACTGAGAGGATCATTGCTGAGGCTAGGCAAGGCTGATAAGATATTGAGGTGAGTGACAAGAAATTTGATCTGATACTGAGGGTGGTCAGATCAAGGGTGGGGTATTTTTACTAAGCTCACATAACAGGTTCTGGCTTAGATTGAACTAAATTGACAGGCACCCCTGGATAAAGACATTGCCCAAAGTTGGCAGTGCATTAGTGAACTACTGCTGCATAACAAATTACCCCAAACTAATAGCTTAAAACAATATTATCTCATACCGCTGCTGAAAGTTGGGAGTCCAGGAGTAATTCAGCTGAATGTTCTGGCTCCGGGTTTCATGAGATTGCCCTCCTCTGAAGCCTTGACATGGGCTGGTGGATTTCCTTCCAAGATGGATTACTCACATAGCTGTTGAAACCAGTTTCCTTGCTGTCTGTTAGGAGAAAGCCTAAGTTCTTTCACATGGACCTCTCTGCTGGGCTACCTGAGTGTTCTCAAGATAAGAAGGCTTCTAGAGTGAGTGACCCAAGAGGATGAGCAAGGAGGATGCAGTGCCTTTTATGACCTAGTCTCAGACACTTCATTTTCATTTCTACAATATTCTAACGTTAGAAATGAGCCACTAAGTCCAGCCCACATGTGAAGTGGAGTATAAGATCCACCCTTGATGGTAAGGATTTGTGGACATAATTTAAAATCACGTGGTACACACATGGCCACAAATTGTTTACATACTTGTATGTCCCAAATGCATTTTCCTGCCAATGCTTTCAAAGATTTTATCCATTATAGCATTAACTTGAAGTTTAGGACCTTTTCATTTAAGTCATGTCCAGATATGGATCAGGGTCCAGTTGTGCAATATCTCAAGTATTCAGTCACTCACTTGTGTCCTACTCTTTGCGACCCCATGGGCTGCAGCAGGACAGTCTTCCCTGCCCATCATCAACTCTGGGGGATTACTCAAACTCAAGATCCATTGAGTTGTTTATGACATCCAACCATCTCATCCTCTCACGTCCCCTCGTCCTCCTGCCTTCAAGCTTTCCCTCATCAGAGTATTTTCCAATGAGTCAGTTCTTTGCATCAGGTAGCCAAAGTATTGGAGATGCAGATTCAGGATCAGTCCTTCCAATGAATATGCAGGACTGATTTACTTTAGGATTGACTGGTTTGATCTCCTTGCAGTCCAAGAGACTCTCGAGTCTTCTCCAATACAACAGTTCAAATTATACAAGTATAGTTCCTCTAGACCTGAGGATCTGTGAACAAAAGGCATGAGTCAATCTGCTCACTTTAACAGCCAACATACAGTGGTGGGTCAGGCATAGATAACCTTCATAGACACTCCTGTTCCAGAAAGAGGAGGGGAGATGGGAGTCAATAGTAGCAATTCTGAAATCCCACGGGTTCTTGTTGGCAGTCCTTGGATTAGGATTCAAGGCCTGGAAACTTCTAAGCTTCGGTCTCTGACTTTTTAATTCTGCCCTCTAACATGATTCCATTGCATGAAAGGTTGATACAGTGAAACAGTCTCCCTAGTCTGCTTCCTGCTTGTTGAAGGTAGAAGTCCAGAGTTCTCTTATTTTGTATTGTTGTTGGTCCTTTCAATCTAAGCTAAACTTAAATATGTTATCATAAAAACTTGGTGTGCCTCCTGATAATCTTACTGGTGTTCTTCGAAAGCACCCCACTCTAAAACCACAATCACACATGTCTTCATAGGCCTATTTTGCCTTGGTTTTCTGCTGAGATGGCTGAGGGATAACACTCTGAAACTTAGTAGAAGTCGTATTGTGTGACTGAAGTGATCTCTGAGTTACACGTCTAAACTCTTTGGAGGGCATTGGCCTGACTAAATAATGCCATTAACATCCCCTTCCACCTTTCTGAGGCTTAACAGAGAATTTTACCATCACACAAATCTTTAGAGCAAGTTAATTAAAAAAATATATTAAGAACTGACATATAGATGATGTACAATATTATATTTGGACCACCTTACTCTAATGCCCTGGATATGATCTTTGCTTGATAGCCATTAATTTTAGCATCTTCGGTCATCTTAAAAGACTGAAAAATTTCCAAATCAGCAAATTCTGTCTCATTTTTTAATAGTCTTTTTCTTAAAGTTTTTTTTTTTTTTTTTTAATTTCCCTTCATATTTTACTATAGGCAGCAAGAGGAAACCAGGCAGTACTTTTGGCTGTTTGGCTGGAAATCTCCTCAGCTAAATAATTCCATTAATTAGGTAGTTTCTCCTTCCAGCTCATTAGGTACATTTTTGACTTTTCATAAATTGCAGGTATAGTGGACTTTCCTCTGCACACTCCCCAGGCTCTTCCCTCCTGCCTCTCCTTTCTGCCAGGCATCCTGGGTGCACCACTGTGCTTCCATTTAGAACTTGTTCACTCAGTGAGATTACAGGGATCGATTCCCTGGCTTCAGGGCTTCTGCTGGCCAGAGTCCATGTACCTTTCCCTAAGACCTTCCTGTTTTCACTATCCAACTTCCATCACCTGGCTAGGTAAGTTCCCACAGCTCATACTCACAAGTGTACTGGTAGGCACTTCTGGGCACACATGTGTACACACGTGCGTGTGTACACAGTAACATCCCTGAGAGGAAAGTTGCACATATGCAGAAGTATAGGCTTTCTGCTCTGGGAAAATGAACTTTGGTAAGCACCCGACTTTTTTTGTCCTGGTTGTTTTCTTTCACTTGCTCATCGATCATGTCAGGTTGCACTTCTAACTCTGTGGCTTATCCTCAAAAGTTACAAAATCTTGGCATTTGCTCATGACAGGTACCGACCTGCAGAGAATCGGGCAGGGTTGGAAGGGCTCGCCCTGGACACCTGAGTGACATGAACCTGTGTTCTGCATTCTCCCATCACCTTGGACAGCTTCATGGTACCAGTCACGTTGGCCTGATCCACTGCCTGTGCATGCCAGGGGACCAGAAAACAAGGACCTCTGAGCTCTTCTGAGTTGGAGAACTGCTTTTCAGTGTGCACCTATCTAGGTCATTCCTTGTCAATCTTGTGTCCCTGTTGCTTGCCTACCACCCCTTAGGGCCCACAACATTCTGAGTGAGGCCCCCTGTTCTTTCTATCTGTGTAGCTTTATGTGTGCAACTGTCTACCTGTGTCCCCAAGTGCTATCTCCATGTAGCTGGAAAGGCCAAAGATACTGTGACTGTGATAGGCCTGGTTCTGATCCAGTGTTCTGAAGAAGGTGCACACAGATACAGGCTCTCTTCTGATACAAGTCCTGAGGTTGTACAGGTAAAGTGGCATCCCTACACGTCATCCCCTCTGTTTAACACTACACAGATACACAGAGTCCCTGATCAGATGATGCCCTGGGAAACCTGCCCGCTCTGGGCCCACAGCTCATGCCTCCCTTGGGCAGAAAGCAGCTTTTCTATTTGAAATGCACCAAGAGGGTTTGAACCACCAAGGCCTCACTGATTTGCTAAATGCCAAGACTCTCTTTCAGTTGCTCTTGTTAGACCCAGGTAGGACTCCCTACAGTCAGGCATCCCTGCTTGCCTACACAGCCCATGTGCCAAGGAAGCCAGACCCGGTTGGGCCCAGGGGCATCCAAACCGGTCACCTGGAAGGCAAGGTCCTTCTGAGTGTCACCTGGTGCAGACAAAATCAGAAATTCTGCTTCAGCGATACTGTCAGAAACCTCCTCCCTCAGGGGCAGATGCACACCTTTGCCCCTCAGGCCCCCAAAGCCAGAGGCAAGACCCCAGAGGAAAGAAGGAATACACATTAGGACTTTCAGCATAAGCCATGGAGTATCTTTGGCAGGACTGCTAATTGCCTAGACCCTAGTCCCTGAAAACCAGCAGGCTCAAACTGCTCCCAGGGGCTTCTGTGTCTCCCACTCTCCTGAGGTGCCTTGGGACATCCAATTAGCCCACCATTCTTGCTTCCTCCCTGTTCCCTCCCTCGCAGGCACACCCTGGCAGAGAGGCACACATGTACACCCACTCCTGCGCTTTCCTCACCTTTCTGCATTGCCAGGGAGGCTGGAAGTGCCTGGAGGGATGCCACGCTCATACCCTGTCTCTCCTAGGATTCCTGTGGTTTTGCACATACAGCTTACTTTAGCACATCTTGCGTTTTGTGTTGCCACGTGCCAGTGTGTACCACCTTCGGGGAGGGAGCTTGCTGGTTGATGTGCTGCACTGTTCAAGGACCTTCCCTTCTCCTTGAACACGTTTGTGTTCTTCTCATGTCTCCTTCTCACGTTTGTGGAACAAGTCTCCAGTGCAGCAGGCAATCTGTGCCTCTTTCTCCTTTGAATCGCTGCCCATCTCTGCAGGACCTTAGCCTCCTCACCATCCCGGGTCATGCTGTAACCACATCCACCATTTCCACAGCCCAGCCCAAGTCCCCACAGACCGAAGGCTTCACAGGCAGTGGTTTCAAAGCCCCACCCTACCTGATTTGCCCTGGGTGAATCCTCAGACCATGCACCCCCTCTTCCCGGTCCAAACACACATTAACATGGTGGAAATGGTGAATGTGTTTTGTATTTGGTCTAATTCAAGATTTCTGGAGCCATGGTCCAGAGTTATCACTGGCCGTCCTTTCCTCATTACCATCCAGGACAGGGTCACTGTGAAAATACGGCAACCAACCACCTTGAGACTGGGGATGCCTCCTGCCTCCTCTTCTGGTTCCTTGAAACCTCCTCTCCTGTCACCTTCATCTCTGCGTCTGCCCTGGGCTGGAAACATTCACACACATCCAAATAAACACAGACAACACAGGCACATGCATGCATACACACACATGCTCGGCATGGGGACACAAACGCAAACGGGGAACACAGATATTTCAGGAGGTGAAGACGCTCATGTCTAACAATGTTGGAGATGGCGTCAGTAGGCACCATGCCCTGCCCTTTGGTCTCCCTGTCCACCTCCCCCACGATCTCTTCCGTATTTTCCCAAGGCACCCTGAAGCTGCTTCCAGTGCAGCATGTCAGGTGGTGATGAGATACCAAGTGGTGGATGTGGAAATTCACACAAGATCCCAAAGTCAGCACACAGGTGCACTGGGACCCCAGAGAGGACACCCTTTCAATGATAGGCCTTCCCAGGGTAAGGGGCAGGAGTGAAAGGGCCCAGGCAATCTCACCTCAGTCAGCAGCAGGAATCCCGGGGATGGCAGGACCCATGGAAGAATGATTCTGACAAAGAAACTTAACTCACCCTGCCTCTGGTACTATCATCTAGGACTCTTGCACTGCAACAACAGCTGACGTGAGGGAGGCTTGCTGCACTCACGGACACAATGAGTCCTCAAGCCTCAAGTCTCAGGAGGCCACCTTCTACATGCATGGCTCAAATTCAGGCTCCACAGCCAGCTTCCACGAGCCTGAGCAACCCCGTTTGGGAAAGGACAGTGTCATGGCTACTACACGACTATCTCTTCTCAGCCCACCTCCAGACCCCCTCACCATATGTGTTTCTGTCAGTTACCTCTCATGGAGGAACCTTCCTCCCTGGAGTAGTACTTCAGGGGATCATTCCATACGTCTTCATTGATGATCTGCTGGCAACACAAGCAAGGTCAGCCCGGGACTGACCAGGCCCTGAACCATCCCAGGAGCAGCCAAGAACTCCAACATCAATCACCAATTGTGTGCAGGCCCAAAGTATCCCCACCTCAGCAATCCTGTTCAATTCTGAGCAGTTGTAGCCTGACAACCAGTTGAGAAACTTAAGGCTCCTGGTGTGCAACTTGTGGCTGAGTGCTCCCCGTTCAAAGCCCCAGATCCAGTGGACTGGAGTGGAACAACATGCCCTATGACCTGCAAAAAGACAGGGAAACTGGGGTGGATCCTGAAGATGGGTTATCCACAACCCTGCACACCCACACTCATCACCCAGGGAGGCACGTTTTACCAGTGATGTCAAGGTAATACTTTTTAATGATCACCGTGTTCAAGAAGTAGGGGTTCTCTCAAAAGGAAAAGATCAGCTTGCAGCGGAACCGTGGATATCTCTGCACCTGCACCAGCCAGAATAGGGAGGAGGGAAAGGTGCAAGCTTATACGGGCCTCAACTTGCCTCCCAGGCAGACTAACAGCTTCCACGACGCCTCTCCAAAGACTCACAGTGCAGGAACATGGATAACGTGATCCTCCTACTCTCTGCCAAGTCCCATACCCAGCCATCCTCAGTCTCCCTCACTGACCTTCAAGTCAATCATGTAGCTGAGAAAGTCTTTATCTTGGTTGCTGATCATGATGCAAACTTGAGGGTGGTTCATAATCTGCTTTCAGGCCACATGCCGAGCCAAGAAGAGCCAGGAGCATCAGCCGTAATCTCGGGTGGAAGAAGGACACCAGAACAGGCATCTGCAAGGATGCCGGGAACTTCTGCTTGCCGGGCTACCACTGTTGTCCTCAGGCCCTTCCATACCATCAGGCACACTCATGGCTCTGTACCGGGGTCCAGCCCCGTCTGGATCCAGGGATTCCCTCAGGAGAATGGCGTCAGTGAAAGGACAGCAGAGGGGAGAGAAAGAGGCTTGATCTATCTGGTTTACACAGAAATAAATAATAATAAATAAATAAAGCCCGTGACACCATATTGCACTGTCCACGGAGGCCACAGGCGCCCTCTCAGTGGGGTGAAGACGCAGAGCATCCTTTCCCTGAAGACGCTAGGTGTCCTCCCGATTGAGTCTTAGAAGCCCGGGCAGGTAAGTGGACTCAGAGGACACCCACGCTCCAATTCGTCATCCTGAAGGAAGAACAGAGAGAGAAAAGGAGAGAAAAGGAAACAAGAATGACACAGGGAGAACAAGCCTAATGAGCAAGGCCTGTAGCTTTATTTTCAAAAGGAGCTTTTATACCCTAAGTTGTACATAAAAGATAATAGAGGGTGCAGAGTCATGCGAGGTCAGCAGTCCTTGATCCTTATCGAAACCAGGCTTTCTTTCTGCAAACTTATTATACACTAAGGCTTTAGGTGATTTATATCATCTTCTGGCCAGGAGGTCTGCTAACATTGTTCTTGTGATAAAGGTTATGCAACCAGAAAAACTTATTTTCTCCAAAGGTTTATTTTTCTAAAGTTTGGCGCCACTCCCTGAAAGGACTAGATAGAATTGCATTCCTATAGGGCAACAGGAGCAGTGGGGGATAACAAGGAAAGAATTTATTAACTCAAGGGTCTAAGGTTGTTAACATCAAAGCTACTACTTATATTTCTATATACCAACTATATTAATCGATATACTCCCAGGGACATAGTGGGTAAGGGGTATGGAAACTTGGCAGCAAGGGTTAGCTCAACAAATAAATCCTCTACTAGTTCTATTCTAATGATTTTAACTCCCCGAGAAGCTCTGCATTGTTGGACTATCTTAAGCCTCCCATACCTCTTGTGGTTGGGAGGCTGTGAATAATCACATGTGTAGCTGTTAAGAGTCTGGGAAAACCTATCAGGCAAGTTAGAAAGCTATCCAAGGGATTTGAATTGGAACACACCCACTGTACCCAGGAGAGTTATTAACTAGAGCTCTAAGTTGATTTCCTTCAGAGAAAGGTGGTCGTGGATATCCCCCCTCGTGGGTATCCTCATTAATATCAGAGGAGTTTGTGAAAGTTGTAAAACAGACAGATTCTGGTTTGGGGGTAGATGCTCAAGCAGGTCCAGGGGGGCCCTCGAGTCCTGACTCGCCTTGCCTGTCAGACCTCTCCCACATGACCTTGTCATGGGTGGGGTCTCCCATGCTGGCTCCTGGCAGTTGTGGGTTTTTTGTGGTGTTCTGCATCTGAGGTGATCTGCATTCTCTAAGCAGGGGCTGTTTCTGACCGCTACTGTTCTCCTCCAGACCTGTGTATGCTGGGTAGTGGCATGTCACTGCTTACATTTTCAGACTTGTAGTCATTGTAACAAACCATGTCTGAAAGCAAAGGGGTTGGTGTGTGTGGGTGTATGTGTGTGTGTGTGTGTGTGTGTGTGTGAGAGAGAGAGAGAGAGAGAGAGAGAGAGAGAGAGAGAGAGAGAGAGAGAGAGAGAGAGAGAATGAGACTCCCATGTCTCAGCTATTTCCTGGGAACCTCTACATTTACAATGAGAACTGTCTGCCAAGGCTCATCTGGTGAACTGTCTCTGGTCATTCCTGACTTAGAGGCCTCAGGTGCTGCTCCTTCTCAGATGCAGGCCAGAAGGAGAGACTCAAAGTCATGGCTCCAACACAGGTGTGGCCCTGCCCAGATTCTACTGGGGTGTCCCTTTAGAGCCTGCCAATTGCCCAGGACCACACTTCCTTCAGGGGCCTCCAGTGCCCTCGCCCCTAACACTCCTCCTGCTCTTTCTCCTCCTCCTCCTGAGCAGCGGACGCCAAGAAGCAGCAAAAAGGATACAGCTTTGGCCCAGAAGCCAGGGATGCCCTGGATGATGGCACTCCTCCAAGCCAAGTGACTCTTCCTCCTTTGATGGCTCTTGTGCATGAATCGAATGTAGGCCCTGTGGTTTTTCTCATGTTCAGAGCTCAGTTCCACCCGAAGGGCGGCCAGCGCCTGCAGCTCATCTAGCGCTGGAAGCTCACTCGGGCCTCCGGGCCTCTCCCAGCCCTGCTCCTCCACCGTTTTTTCCTCCAGCTCCTGGGAGAACCCCTGTTGCCGCTCGTCATCTGTCACAACCTCTACCTCCTTGGTGCTGTCTTCCGCCAATAGTTGAAACTCCCACTCGATCCCCACCACGTCTTCATCTACCAGGGCCTTGCTGTCCTCCACTGCCTCCACCCTGAAGAGGGTTGCCTCTTTGCCTGGCGTAACAATTGGTGGCTGGAAGGTCCAGGCTATGCACAGCATCACAAAGACAGGCTGTGGGGCCCCTGCCCACTGAGCACCTGGGCTCACAATTAAAAAGGTCTGGGGTCCCAGGATGCTCCCTCCTTCCTCTGACTGCCTCACTCTCTCCTCTTGGGCCTGGCCCTGATCCCCAGCTGGTGCAGATGTGAAGGGACGAGACATAATAGCACAGCAAGTGGTGCGCAATGGTGGCAGAGGCTGCAGTAAACCTGTGGGGCCCACTAGCTCTTTGGGGGCGGGGAGTGAGGGTGATGGTTGGGGAGCAGGGGCTGGTGTGTGTAGGGTGGTCTGGAGCTGAAGAAATGGGTGGCAGACAGCCCAGGACATGGTGAACCGGCCCTGGGTGATAAGCCAAACAGGAGGGGCCCTAGGCTGTAAGCCACTCACAGGCTACTGGCCCAAATCTAGACCAACGACCGAGAGGGTAGTGGGTGGCACACTTATGGACACGCCCCTAGACCTCTTCCGTGCTTCCTGAGCTCCAGTGACCCCACGTGGCCACATTCTGCTCCAGGGAGGTAGCATGTTTTGCCTCTGTTGCTACCTCAGGCACTGTCATTGACCTGGATCTGGAAATGGGTGGCAGACAACCAACCACGGGTTCCTGCTCCACAATCAGAACAGCACACTCCTGTGTCCTCCGGGACAGGCAATAACTGGGAGCTCTCCCTCAGTATCCAAAGGATATCCAGGGGGTCCACGTGGCTGGGTACTTTTCTCCATGGGACAGAGCCTGTTGCTGTCCGGATGCTATGGGAGTAGGGAAAAACCCTACCGTTTGCTACAATTGATCTCCACTGTTCAGGGACACCAGACCCTTAGGGTACAAAGCTCACTCTGTGTCTCTTTATCTCTGTTTCTGGCATATCACTGTTTTGGGCAATCCTTCTGTGTGTGTACCAGGCGCTGGTGTCTGTGTGTCTCCATCTCTCTATGTGGTGGTGTTGTGGTTTGCCACTCTCTGGACAGTAGTGCTCAAGAGAGACGCTTATCCTTGAAGTAAAGGCAAGCTCTTCTACTTCTGAGTGAGTTGCACCAATAGGAGATCAGAGTTTTTAGTCCACACATTTGGAGAGTGCTTTCTCAAACTTGAAAGCCAACAGTGGGCAGTCACTGCTGAACCGCAGAAGGGGACGGGTTACCCTCCCTCCCTCGCTGGACAGACGTGAACACTGCACAGACCTGTAAAGGCTTGGCCTCACTTTGCACAGAGAGAGAAACGGGGCATGCTCTACTGGCATGAGGAAACTTACTGAAACTTGTTTGAACTCCTGCCACTGAGATGCTAAGGACAACTCACTGTTAAGTTCCATGGCTCATTGGTGCAGGAGAAATGCATGTCTGCCCATTTAGCCTATTGAGGCCCTTTCAAAGTGGTTCTGTTCTCTATGTGAGAACACGTACCAGCCTGCCCAGTTGCCCAAGCCTGTGCTGCCGGGAGCAGCAAGAGGATCAAGGTAAGCCATCCATCCTATAGTCCTGATACCCGATATAGATGCATTCTAAAAAGAGTACAAAGAGTGATGTTTCAAACTGGAAGACTCTGCAGGTAGCAGGTGCTTATGCTGCAGTGATGATCCATCTCTGAAACTTCATAAAAGAGGCAAGGGGTGCTCATGCTCATGGCAAGGTTAGGGAAAGAACGCCTGACACTAGAGAAGGATGGAAAGACACTTGTAACTGGGTGTCCCAGGGGCTGTGGATCGTTCACCATGGCTTCTGTGTTCTGGGATTGCAGCCTGTTCTGTGTCTCGATTCCTCTGCACTCTCACTGGTCTTCCCCAGGCATTTTCCTTCTGCCTCTCCTTTCTGCCAGGCATCCTGGGTGCACCACTATGATTTCACTTAGAAGTTGGTTGCTCAGTGAGGAAACGGGGTTGGTACCCTGGCTTCTGTGCTCCTGCTGGCCACAGTCTATGTGTCTTTCCCTGAGACTTTCATGTTTTCGCTATCCAACTTCCATCACCTGTCTAGGTCAGTTCTGACAGCTAACACTCACAAACATACTGGAAGGCTCTTCTGCACTCACATGTGCACACACATGCACATTTACACACTTACATGCCTGAGAGGAAACTTGCACATATGCAGAAGTACATGCTTATTCTCCAGGCACATGAATTCTGATAAGCACCCAACTTTCTTTGTCCTGGTTGTTTTCTTTCACTTGCTCATCGATCATGTCAGGTTGCACTTCTAACTTTGTGACTTATCCTCAAAGGTTACAAAATCTTGGCATTTGCTCATAAAGGGGGCTGACCTGCAGAGCATCGGTCAGGGTTGGAAGTGCTTGCCCTGGAGAGCTGAGTGACATGCGCCTGCATTCTACATTCTCCCATCACCTTGGACAGCTTCACAGTACCAGTCACATTGGCCTGATCCATTGCCTTTGCATTCCTTCAGGGGACCAGAAAACAAGGGCCTCTGGGCTCAGCTAACTTGTGGAACCGCTTTCTCAGTATGCACCTATCTAGGTCATTCTTTGCCAATGTTGTGCCCCTGTTGCTTGCCTACCACCCCTTAGAGCCCAAAACATTCTGAGTGAGGCCCCCTGTTCTTTCTATCTGTGTAGCTTTATGTGTGCAACTGTCTACCTGTGCCCCCAGGCGCCCCTAGGACACCCAGCCACAAGGGCCTCTTCCAACTTCCCCTACCCCACACCCACCCCACACCCCTACCCTTACAACACCATCACCCCACAAACTTACCCCAACCCACCCCACTCCCAACCCATGTCCATCACACCCCAACACCCCCACCACACCCCCACCCCTCCCACACGCCCACCCCACCCCAATCCAACCCTACCTACACCCTACCCCCACCCTGCTCTACCCTCACCCAAAAGCTGTCCCCACCAATAGTCCAGCGGTGAGCCCAGGGATGTTTTTCTTTTCCTAAGTGCGGGACCCCTGGGAGTGAGGGGCTCCTGGAAACAAAGCACTCAGGCAACAGAGTGAGTTCTCTACCTGCAGCTGGAGGAGGCCAGGGAGGCCACGTGGCCAGACAACGAGTGGAGAATGGAGAGGGACCCAAAGGGCAAGGACGACGTTATGCATTGTGGGTGCTGGGTAGCCCTTGGGTGCTGCTGATCCCAGCACACCTGACTGTAACCATTAGTATCACTGCTGTCTCCAGAGCAGAATATATGTACCCTCTGTCCCAGAGCTGTAGACTCTTGAGTGTCTGTGTCTGGACCGACTGGGGCCAGGACCCTGAGAGGAGGAAGATGTGCAAAGAGGAGATGTCAAGATCATGAATCCAGGGGAGTTCAGGGCAGAGGGAGGAAAGAGTCAGCCTGGGGCTGCCAGCCAATCCCCTTCCTGCAGAGTGGGCCTCAGAGCCCAGGCCATGGTGGAGAGTCCCAGAGCTCTGCTTCTGCAGTCATGGCACCGGATCAGGGTCCCCACATCCTTCATATCTCCTGCCTCACATGTGGAAGAGGCCTCTGTGCACAGCTGCTCCCCAGATCCTGCCAGTGACACCCATCAGTGAATCTGCCTACTTGCCCCTATAGAGGTTAGGCAGTATTGGGAGGTTTCCTCCTGGGAGATGGTCTGAGCCTGAGTGAGCCCTTGGAGGACAGCTGTTGAGTTGAGGTAGGGTGTAAATCTAGGCCTTACTGGATTTCTCCCTGAATATTGCACCTTTGCCCCTTCATGCTAGATGACCTGGCTGTACCCACAGACCTGAGTTCCTAGACTCTGGTGGGTGCTGTCCCCTGAAAGGAGGCTTTTATTCTGTGCTCTAGTAGTCCCTAAGATTTTCACCACCCACAAACAGAGTAGGGTATTCCAAACCTGAGAGACTTTCCTGGGCACACTGCCCTACCAGACTGGCCCAGGGAGGGCTTAGGGAGACCAAGCCATCTGGTCTCAACTTGGCTAAGCCAAGACGTGGCCAGAGGCATCATTCCCATGTCATTCTCCGTGACCCCCTCTGTGATACTCTCTTGACTCCCAGCCCTTGCCTGTGAAAAGGAAAAAGGACAGTAAGGCCCCTGCTGACGCTGTTTTTGCTTTTGAGGAAGAACCTGAGATGAGGAAAGTGAAACATTTGGTAATTTAAATTCTGCCAAATACGAGGTATTGTCATTTTGACTTAGAATCCAGTTTTAGGCTCTCATTCCCCATCCCCTGTAAAAACTTGTATTAAGAGCATGTTTGTGATAAAAGCAATGAAGATCTCACAGACGCAATGAAGGCAGCAAATGTTACTTCACTTGGTAGTGATAAAGAAACTTGGAGAGAGTATCAGGTCTGAAAACACAAAGAATGAGAAGTTGGAAGCAGATCCAGGCTTAGGAAGTAGGCAGTGCCCAGGGCTGAGAACAGCACTCACACAAACACATAAACATACACACACACACACACACACACACACACACACAAACAAACCGGTTTCACAGTCACCAGGGCACAAGCCTGAGAAAAGCACACACACACACACACACACACACACACACACACACACACAAACTGCTTGGAATTTGCCAGGGCACAGGGCTATGTACAGCACACACACACACACACACACACACGCCAGAGCACTGGGATGAGATCAGCACTCCCACACATACACACACACACACAAACCGGATGCACAGTCACCAGCGCACAGACCTGAGAAGAGCACAGGCACATAAACACACACACAAACTCGTTGCACTGTCGCCAGGGCACACGGCTGAGAACAGCACACACACACACACACACACACACACACACACACACACACAAAGTGCACAATTGCCAGGCACAGCGCAGTGTACAGCACACACACACACACAAACTGGTTGCACAATTGCCAGGGCACAGGGCTATGTACAGCACACACACACACACACACACACACACAAACCGGTTTCTCAGTAGCCAGAGCACAGGGATGAGATCAGCACCCCCAAACATACACACACACACACAAACCAGTTGCACAGTCACCAGTGCACAGGGCTGAGAAGAGCACACACACATAAACACACACACAAACCGTTTGCACTGTCGCCAGGGCACAGGGCTGAGAGCAGCACACACACACAGACACATACTGGTTGCACAGTCACCAAGCACAGGCCTGAGAATGGCACACACACACACTCACACACACACACACACACAAACGGTTTGCACAGTCACCAGGACACAGAACTGAGAATGGCACACACACATACGCACGCGCACACACACACACAAACAAACAGGTTGCACAGTCGCCAGGGCACAGGGCTGAGAATGGCACACACACGCACACACACACACACACACACACACACACACACACAGACAAACCGGTTGAACTGCCACCAGGGCACAGGGCTGAGAACAGCACACACACACACACACCGGTTGCACAGTCACCAGGCACAGGGCTGAGAACGGCACACACACACACACACAGAGACACAAACTAGTTGTATAGTCGCCAGGGCATGGGGATGAGAATGGCACATACACACACACACACATACACACACACACACTCACACAAACCCGTGGCACATTCACACAGAAAAACACACACACAAACCATTTGCAATGTCGCCACGACACAGTGTTGAGAATGGCACACAAAAACACACACACACACGCACAAACCGGTTACACTGTCACAGGGCACAGGGCTGAGAACAGCACACACACACTCACACACACACCAGTTGCACACTCACCAGGCACAGGCCTGAGAACGGCACACACACATACTCCAACACACACATACACATACACATAAACCGGTTGCACTGTCGCCAAGGCACAAAGCTCAGAACAGCTCTAACACACACACACAGACACACACACACACATACAAACCAGTTGCACAGTCGCCACTGTACAGGGCTGAGAACAGAACACACACACACACACACACACACATATATAAACCGGGTTCACAGTTGCCAGAGCACAATCCTGTGAAGAGCACACACACACACACGCACACATAAACTAGTTGCACTGTGGCCAGGGCACGGGGATGAGAACAGCACACACACAAATCGGTTGTACAGTTGTCAGGGCACAGGGCTGAGAACAGCACATACACACACACAGACACACAGACACAAACTGGCTGCACAGTAGCCAGGGCACAGAGCTGAGAACAGCGCACGCACAAGCACAAAGACACAAACTAGGTGCACAGTTGCAAGGGCACAGGGCTTAGAAGAGCACACACACACACATACTTACAAAAACCGGTTGAACATTTGCCAGTGCACAAGGCTAAGCATGGCACTCATACATAGACTCACACACACACAAACACACACACACATACAAACCGGTTGCACAGTCACCAAAGCACAGAGCTGAGAATGGCACACACACACACACACACACACACACACACATGAACAAACCGGTTGCACAGTTGCCAGAGCACACGGCTGAGAAATGCACACACAACACACACACACACACAGAGGCACAACCAGTTTCACTGTTGCCAGGGCACAGAGCTGAGAACACCACAAACACACACACACACAAATCGGTTGTACAGCCACCAGGGCAAAGGGCTGAGAATTTACACACACACACACACACACACACACACAGACCTGTTGCACAGTTGCCAGGTCACAGGCCTGAGAACAGCATTCACACACACACACACACACACACACCGGTTGCACAGTCGCCAGTCACACGGCTGAGAATGGCACTCACACACACACATACACATACACATAAAACTGGTTGCACAGTCGCCAAGTCACAGGGCTCAGAAGAGATCTAACACACACGGACACACACACACAAACAGGTTGCACAGTTGCCAGGGTACAGGGCTGAGAACAGCACACATACACTCACACACAAACACACAAACCAGTTGCACAGTCGCCAGGGCACAGGGTTCAGATGGCACACACACACACACACACACTGGTTTCACTGTCGCCAGATCAAAGGGCTTAAAACAGCTCTCACACACATACACACAGACACACAAACCTGTGCACAGTCGCCAGGCACAGGGCTGAGAACAGCACACACACACAGACAAACAGACACATACACAAACTGGTTGCACACTCGCCAGGGCACAAGGCTCAGATTGGCACACACACCTACACACATACACACACAAATCATTGCACAGTTGGCATGGCACAGGGCTGAGAATAGCACACACACACACACACACACACACAAACTGATTGCATATTTGCCAGGGCACATGGATGAGAATGGCACACACACACACAAAAACTGGTTGCACAGTCTCCAGGACACAGGGCTGAGAACAGAACACACACATACAACCACACAAACTCGTTGCACAGTCGCCTGGTGACAGGGCTGAGAACAGCACACACACACACACACACACACACAAACTGGATGCACAGTCTCCTGGGCACAGGACTGAGTTCACCACTCCCACACATACAGACACACATACACACTGGTTTCACAGTCACCAGGGCACAGGGCTGAGAACAGCACACACACACACACAACCACACAAACCCGTTGCACAGTTGCCAGGACACAGGGTTGAGAATGGCACACACACACACACACACAAACCCCTGTTTCAGAATCTCCAGGGTACAGGGCTGAGAACAGCACACAAACACACAGACACACAAACTGGTTGCACAGTCACCAGGGCACCGGGCTGTGAATGGCAACACACACACACACACACAAACCTGTTGCATATTCCCAAGGGCAGAGGGCTGAGAACAACACACACTCACACACAAACCTGTTCCACAGTTGTCAGGGCATAGGGCTGAGAACAGCACACACACACACATAGACACACACACACAAACTGGTTGCACAGTAGCCAGGGCTCCAGACAGAGAACAGCACACACACAAACACACAGACATATACCAGGTGCACAGTCGCAAGGGCACGGGATTTAGAAGAGCACACACACACACATACACACACACACCCAAAAACCGGTTGCACAGTTGTAAGGGTACTGGGCTGAGAACAGCACACATACATACACACACACACAACTGGTTGCACAGTAGCCAGGGCACAGAACTGAGAACAGCACACACACACACACAACCACACAAACCTGTTGCACAGTTGCCAAGACACAGGGTTGAGAACGACACACACACACAAACACACACACACACCCCTGTTTCAGAATCTCCAGGGTATAGGGCTGAGAACAGCACACAAACACACACAACCACACAAACTGGTTGCACAGTCGCCAGGGCACCGGGCTGTGAATGCCAACACACACACACACACACACACACAAACAAACCTGTTGCATATTCACAAGGGCAGAGGGCTGAGAACAACACACACTCACACACAAACCTGTTGCACAGTTGTCAGGACACAGGGCTGAGAACAGCACACACACACACATAGACACACACACACACAAACTGGTTGCACGGTAGCCAGGGCACCAGGCGGAGAACAGCACACACACAAACACACAGACACAAACCAGGTGCACAGTCGCAAGGGCACGGGACTTAAAAGAGCAAACACACACACACATACACACACACACCCAAAAACCGGTTGCACAGTTGGTAGGGTACTGGGCTGAGAACAGCACACATACATACACACACACACAACTGGTTGCACAGTAGCCAGTCCACAGAGCTGAGAATGCCACACACACAAACACACAGACACAAACCACTTGCACAGTCTCAAGGGCACAGGGCTTAGAAGAGCACACGCACAAACACAGACACACAGACACACACACATGAAAACAAACTGGTTTCTGAGTCGCCAGGGTACAGGGCTGAGAATAGAACTGATTCAAATGCATTCTTTTTAAGAGCTGAGTAATATTCTACTGTCTATATCTACCCCAGCTTTCATCTCCAGTTCGTCTGCCCATGGACATCTAGGCTGCTTCCACGTCCTATCTGTTGTAAAGAGAGCCGCGACGAACACTGGGGCACGAGAGTCTTTTAATTCTGGTTTCTTCGGTGTGTATGCCCAGCAGAGGGATTGCTGGGTTGTAAGGCAGTTCTATTTCCAGGTTTTTCAGCAATCTGTACGTTGTTCCCATAGTGGCTGTGCTAGTTTGAAATTCACACAGACAGTGTGAGAGGGTTTCTTTTTTTCTCTGCCCCCTCTCAAACATTTATTGTCTGTAGATTTTGGACAACAGCCATTCTGACCGGCCTGAGATGGTACCTCGTTGTGGTTTCGATTTGTGGTTCCCTGATAGTAAGGGATGTTGCGCATCTTTTCATGTGTTTGATAGCCATCTGTATTTCTTTTTTGGAGAAATGTCTGTTTACTTCTTTGGCCCATGATTATTATTATTTTTTTATTTTGGCCTGGGTCGCCTACTTTTCTGGAATTGAGTGCAGGAGTTGCTTGTATATTTTTTAGATTAATTCTGTACGAGTTGCTTCATTTGCTATTATTTGCCCCCATTCTGAATTCTGTCTTTCCACTTTGCTTGTAGTTTCCTTCGTTGAGCATAAGCTTTTAAGTTTAAGTAGGTCCCATTTGTTTTAGTTTTGCTTTTATTCCCATTATTCTGGGAGGTTCGCCAGAGAGGATCCTACTGTGCTTTACACCAGAGAGTGTTTTGCCTATATTTTCCTCCAGCAGTGTAATCGTTTGCGGTCTCATGTTTAGATCTTCGATCCATTTTGAGTTTATATTTTGTGTGCGGTGTTAGCAAGTGTTGTAGTTTCATTCTTTTATGCGTGGTTGCCCAGTTTTCCCAGCGCCCTTTGCTGAAGAGATTGTCTTTTCTGCATTGTACATCCTCGTCTGCTTTGTCAAAGATAAGGTGTCCGTAGGTGCGGATACGAATCTCTGGGCTTTCTCTTTTGTTCCATTGACTTATGTTTCTGTCTTTGTGCCAGTACCATACTGCATTGATGACTGTGGCTTTGTAGTATAGCTTGAAGTTAGGCAGGCTGATTCCTGCAGTTCCATTCTTCTTTGTCAAGATTGCTTTGGCTCTTCCAGGTGTTTTGGATTTCCATACCAATTGTGAAATGACTGGTCCTAGTGCTCTGACAAATACTGCTCATAGCTTTACAGGGACTACACTGACCCTATCGATTGCTTTGGATAGATTTTAGTCCTCTATTTACTATTGCAGGAGGGCCAAATGCCCAGCATGAACTGACACCAACACCAATGTGTACACAAGGAACTGGGGTTTTAAAGGGAGAATTTGGGAATAGGCAAGGGGAATCATGGGAAGTCTATAGAGTCAGAAAATGACAGTTTGACAGAACGTGCGCAGGGGGTGTTGGTCCATGCGGAATATCTGGGTTTGCTAACCCTGTTACCTCTTAAAGGCAGGCTTTCTGCCCTCCCGTAGAGACTGGGCAACGGGCCCTATCCTTAAGTGTTGAGTGGAGCACATAGTCACTTCTATTGGCAGCCTTGAGTTTTCGTAGGTGGGGACTTTAAAGGGGTGGGGGTCATCCAAGGCATGCAGCCTTGAGCTGTTGCAAACTTAAAGACCCAGGTGCAGGCCTTACTGAGAAAGGGCTCCGTGGAGCCTTGCTCAAATTTGGCTAAGGTGAGAGTCGTTTTCCCTTGAAAGCAGAGAAACTCGAAGAGTGTGGATTGGGCCCTGCTCCCACCGCCGCTTGGAGCTGGGACAGCCTTCCCCAGGCGGTGGGGAGACCAAGCACATTTGCTTTTTCAGGTGTCCAGCAGAACGAGATCACACAGAAGCCATCAACCTCCACCATCACCCTGGTGACCAACACGGATTCGTCGCCCCTGGTCCCCAGCTCAGGACCCACGAGCACCCTTGCATCTTCGGTCAGCGCGCCCATCGCCACCGCTTCAGCTGATGTCGCTGCAGGCACCGCCGAGTACGCTAGCAGAGTGAGTGCCCGTGGTTGGATTGGGGAAGCCCAGCTTTGGGTCTTTCCAGGAATTAAAGGGGACCAGGAAGTGGTGGAATCCCTCCCCAACTCGCCTGTTCTCTTGGCCTGGTCCTTGTTAGGGATGTGGTGGCCAGGCTTGCCTGCTCTGTGTTCACTTGTGGGCACACTCTCCATTTAGGTTCTGTCTTCTGTCTTTTAAAATTTATTTTATTGAAGTATAGGTGATGTAGAAGGGTGTATTAATTTCGATGGTACAAGACAATGATTCAGTTATATACACGCATACTTTTTCATATTCCTTTCCATTATGGCTTACCACAGGATATTGATTGTCATTCCCTGTGCTACACAGGAGGACCTTGTTGTTTATTTTACGTATAAGAGTTTGCACCTGGTAATCCCAGATTCCCAAAGCGTCCCGTCCACCACCCCAGCCCTCCTCTCTACTTCTCTCTTAATTTGCCGAGTGCTTTCATGCTCACTGTCTAATCCGGGCAAGTAAAGCTTGCTGTCGGATGAGGGTGCTCTGGAGTGATGTGCAGGTTCATGTCTGGAGAACCCGGGGAGTGAAAATCACCACCAGAATTGCAGCTCTCTGGGGAGTCCCTTCTGCTCCCTGCTGGGGCCTAGAACAGGAGTTGCTAGACAGCTGTAGAATGAAAGCGGGTTTTTGAGTGAACACCTAATGTCTTTTGAGAGAAAGCCTAATGTCTCATTGGGCTTCATATCAGTAACACTTTTGTTTAGTGTGGACAATTTGTAAGGTCTTTATTGAATTTGTTGTAATATTGCTGTACTTTCCTTCTTTCAAAACGTTTTGGTGTCGTTGACTACAAGGCTTGGGGAATCTTATCTCCCTGAGTAGGGAATCAAAACCGTACCCCCCACATTGGAAGGCTAGGTCTCAACCAGTGGGGTTTCAGGGACGTCCTCACACCCATGTTACAGATGAGCACACTGAGATCTGGCCAGGTCAAACAGGTTGTCCGGGGTCACATAATCCGTGAATGTCTAATTGGCATTTGAATGGTAGTAGCCAGGATCTAGAATCCCCGCTTGACCTGCCTTAGAGCTCGCTTGTGAATTCACACCAGGCCGGCTGACCACGGCTGTCCGCTGTCCCCAGACTGATTGTTCTTACATGTGGCTTTTTAAAGCAACCCTGCTCAAGAGTGAGTGTGGCTAAAGAGGAAACATCCAGGTCTTGGGGTTAGGGCTCTTAGTTAGTACTTCTGTCCCCCCATTTTGCATAAAAGACCAGGTTTTATCCAGTCTCAGAGTTTCAGAACATTCAGGGTTCCCCTTTCAGGTGTGGTCACATGCTCAAGGTTTTTGACTTACCTGTTCATCACCTTGAACAAGGATTGACTTCCTGTTTTCATTGACAGTGACTTCATACCTCAAGCATGAAAATCACTTTATGTATGAAATAGAAAATTCCATATTTTGTGTAGGAAAATCGAGGCCAATTCTTTCAGTTGTTACATATACAGTGTTCTGTAACTCATAACGCAAGTCAGCACACAGATTTTCAAATGAGAAAGATGAAAAATTCCGTATTTCGTGTTACCTTGTTTATGCCCAATTCAACGTGAAATACCAGAATTTCATATTTCGCGGGGAAAAGCTCCGTGCCTGGAGTTTCAAATGCCGACATAGAGAAACCCATATTCAAGGCAGGAAAATCGGTGCCCGGATGTTCATTCATTAAATACAGAGAACTGCATGTTTCATGTAGGAAAATCACGACCCAGATTCTCCTACATGAAATATAAACAGTTCATTAGCTCATGGACTAAGTCTCTGCCACGATTTTCTTACAGAGGAAAGATAAAGACATGTAAGGAAATCCGTACTCAACAGAGGAAAAATCAGTGCCCCGGATTACATACGTAAAGTCATCAAAATTCCGTATTTTGTGTGCTAAAATCAGTGGCCTGATGTTCCTAAGTTTAATACACGACATTCCAGATTTCATGTGCAAAAGTCAGCACCCAGGTTTTCATACGGGAAATACACAGAATTCCAAATTTCATGCCGGCAAATAACACGTGCACCCATGATTCATATAACATATAGAGAATTCCATTTCCCTTTTGGGAAGTTTGTGGTGAGATTTTCACAGGTGAAACAGAGAGAATGCCACATTTCTTGGCAGAAAACTTAATGCATGTATTCTTTCGGGAAATAACGAGTTCCGCGCTTCACGTAAAAGACTGTTGCCCACGTGTCCAAATGTGACACAAACCTGGACTTCTCTGTGTAGAGAGAGATTTAGAGATGAAACATCTCTCAATCCGGAGATGCTAAGAACAGTGTCCCGCTAAGAGCCATGACTCACCAGTGCCAGAGGAATTGAAGTCTGCCCATTTATTGTACAGAGGCGCTTTCAAAGTAGCTCTGTTCTCATCCAGCCCCCAGGTGAGAACACACGCCAGCCTACCCCATCAGCCCAGGCCTGTGGGACTGGGACAGGTGAGAGGATCAACCTAGGACACCCTTTTAAGGAGTGATGTTTCAAACTGGCAAAGGCTGCACATAGCAGCGCTAAGTGCTGCTACAGTTCCCAAACCTTAGAGAAAAGGGCAAGCTGTGTTCATATGGCTGGTCATGTCGGGGAAAGAATGCTCCTTCACCTGAGGACAGAAAACCCTTTGTGGCCGGGTGTCCTAAGGGCTGTGCGTAGCCCCTCTTCTGTGCCGGGGAGTCTGGCCCACTCTGGCTCTGCTCCTTAGCATCCTCCCTGACTTGCCTCAGGTGCTTTTGGCCTGCCTCTCCTTTCTCCTCAGGGATCCGTGTTTACACCTACATGCCTGTTTACATGTACAGCTTGCTCCGTGGGTGAGATCCCTGGGCTTTCCTCCAGGGCTTTTCTCCAGTGTTTCTGCCGCCCCAAGATCGTCGTACTTTACACAAGCTCTTTCATGTTTTCAGTGTGCATTCTTCCATCCCCCAGCCAGGCCAGTTCAGAGAGTTCACACACACATTTTGCCCAGCGCACATGTGTTTGCACGCGCGTGCACGCACACACACACTCATACACACACTCACACACTCACAC
The DNA here is from genome assembly GCF_002263795.3 of Bos taurus. Classification (NCBI taxonomy): domain Eukaryota; kingdom Metazoa; phylum Chordata; class Mammalia; order Artiodactyla; family Bovidae; genus Bos; species Bos taurus. The sequence goes on from NC_082638.1 coordinate 22,197,816, forward strand.
ACCAACAATTCTGAAAAGCAACTTGCACACATGCGGAACTTTGGTTTACTGATCCAGGATAATGGACTTTGGTAAGCACCACTCTTTTTTTTTTTTGCCCCGGTTGATGTTTTCACTCGGTAATTGATCAAGTCAGTGTCCTCTTCTACTTCTATGGTATATCGTGGAAGGTGAATGGGAATGGCTCATGAGTGGGACTGATATCCAAAGAGGTTGGCAGGGTTGGAAGTCCTCACTGTGGACAGCGGAGTGACCTGTGCCTGTGTTCTCTACTCCTGTTGCCTTGGACTGGTTCACCGTGCCAGTCGGGTTGGTGTGATTCCATTCCCTGGGCTTTCCTTCCAGAAACGACACAGAAATAGCAAGGGACTTTGAACTTGAAATTGATCTCGCACCGCCTTTTCCCTAGGCTATAGAAGGTCACTGAGGACAAGAACTCATTCACAACTTTCTCTCTACAGAAAGGCAAGCCCCAATTCCTATCACCTGGGGGATGATTTACTGACAATCATGAAGAAATTCTGCATGGGCAATGCCAGTTGAATGATCAACACAAGGACACATGGGTAGGGGTAAACGTTAGTGTATTTCAACCGTGCGGCGCTGTTTATAGAACACTTAACAAGTCAACCCCAAACCGTTCCTGACAGAGAAAAACAAAAACATTTCCTGACATATGCATTCCTGCAACATCTTTGCCCTCTGTGATCCTAATCAATATTCTCCCTGCAATGAGTGATATTCCTGCACGTCAGGCATTACTGTAAGTGTGTGGGTATTCTTGTTTCCACATGTGGGTCACTGTTAACTATTCCTGTGATAAAGCATTTCTTGATGTGCACAAATATCATGGAAGTCTTTCAAAAAGTCACAATTCAAGATGTTGGAAGCATTTGATCCAGGAAGGAAAGAATAGGTCCACTTCACATGCAGTCTAACAAAGATACGCAAACTTAACCAAAGAAGGAGTAAATACGAGCAACACCACGCATGTAGGTTGAATAGGGACGTGCAAGAACTCAGACAGATATGGCAGCAGAGCTGTGCATAATGGCACAAGCATGGGTGCAACATGAAAGAGGACAGGAGGCATAGGCAGACCCACAGGAAGAAACATCAACTCACATTCATGGGCAAACACAATGGAGACACCCAGTCTTCATTGTAAACAGAGGAAAACATGAACACATCCAGGGCACAGGAAGCAAATGCAGCTCAGGCTGGTTGAGCCAGAATGCGCGTGAATTCATCACTAAACCGGCGAGTCTCACACGCATCGATATTCGGCGGAAGAAAACCTTACACGACACATCCAAGTGTGCAGTCAACTCTAAGAGCACCTAGCCTTTAGGGCCCAAGTGAAAGCCCTAGAGAGCCTGGGACACAAGTCACGGCAAGTCTCCAGAGGATGACCATCCAGTCAACGAAGACTATCTCTGCACTCCACTCGAGGACAGGTTAGAGCTAATGCCAACCCTGGTCCTGAAGCACTGGCAGGAAATATTAGGCACTGGGGGACCCTGTCCTAAACTTTTCTTGTCTTTAACTTCTTTGCAATGCCTTACGGAAACTTCTGAATGTGGGTAAATGCCATGCAGTCCCTAGAATGAGCCCAGTCTAAGGTCCCGAAAACCATGCCCCAGTATGCCATCTCACACCCGCTGTCGAGTTATCACACCATAGTTTCTGCTTTGTTTTGTTTTGAACTAGGACTGGGAAAGACAGGTACCAGCCTGCCGGAGCCCCACGGATTCTTGGACGTTGACAGATTCAGAAAGTAAGAAGACATGTTTCCAGTGTCTCCTGGGCTGCTTGTTCAGAAAGCACCCAGAGACGGCCAAGCCTTGCCTTCTAGCGCTGTAGATGCGTCTCTGGAGAAGGGGCAAAGCTGGGGTGTACATGGTCAAATGCAAAAGCTGGCCCTGGGCAGGAGATCTCATGCAGGGCACCGTGAAGAGGACATCCATAAAACCTGTGAACTTTACCCTTTGCCCTCAAAAGAGATGCTGCTTCAGGGAGAAAAGTTGTAGAGTGAGAACTTCATGCGAGACAGAACTTCATGTGGGACATCACCCTCAGGCATGCCCACGGTGGAGCCCTTCTATCTGGGATGAGAGGACAACAGTGGGGGGACAGACGCTGAACTCTGCCTACTCCATTTGTGCCAGTCTGTCTTTTGCTCAATCCAGAGGTGGACGCGATTCCAGAAAGCAGTCATCTACTTCAGAAGGACCACCCTAAGTGCCGACCAGTCCCTCAGTGAGCTCCATGTGCTCCAGCTGTTCCCACTGGCCCTTGGCCCACACAGTAGTGGCAAAGCCCTAGATGAAGGACAGCTCCTTTGTGGTTGAAAACATTCTGTGCTGAGCCATTCCACAAGGAAGAGAAACTGTCACCAGAGGGCTGGTGAGAAAAAATGCTTTTTCTACAGCTTGGCCTGACAGAGGGCCTTGGGCAAAGACCTTAAGCCTTCCTGGAAAAAGGGATATTGACCCCTGAGCTGCAGCAGCAGCAGCAGCAGCAGCAGCAGCATGGGACACAGACCACATGGCTGCATAGGCTCACCCTAACAGCCTCTTTCCCCTCACTTCTGCCCCTGGACACGCTATACCGAAGCTGAGTTCTTGGAAAAAATAACAGAGTTCACATGAGCTCTAACATCTACGACGGGATCTGTTTTCCTTTATCTGATTCCTTGCAATTTCTCTTTTCCCCTGGTCACCTTTGCCAGAAACTAGTATCCTCACTGCCTTCCCACCCCTCACTTTCTCCCTAGGCCACAGCCCCCCTCCATATACCTTATACACAATGCCCTAAGATGTTACCTGGAACCCTAGCTCTGGGAAGCAGACTCTCAGCAAAGCTGACCGTGCACTCATATACACACTCATACACATGTGGCCTTCGAGGTTCATAGCGAGTTCAATGATAAGGCTTTTCCTTTGTTCTGTACCCTTATTAAAGTGTCTGATGATAGGCAACAGAGAAGATACCTGGGCCACCACCTTCCAACAGAATTGCATTCCACTGTTTCAATCTCTGGCCCTTGTTCACCAGACCCTTTCCACGAACAGCCACATTTCCCTTGTAAAATTGCCAGACCCACAGTCAATAGGCCCCTCATCTTCCTTCTCCGTCCTCCCCAACCCCCACCCCACAGGAAGAACGTCACCCCCTGACACAACCCCAACATACGACTTAGCCCCCTCTATGAATCTCCACAGACTGGTAATTCCCACGCGGTGAACTGACACTCGTACATGCAGCTGAAGTGTTTGTCCTGAGGACCTGCCCAAACAATACACGCACGCATGCAGCTGATGCTTTTTATTTTTCCTTTGCAGTGAATTCAGGGTTACTGGTGTCTCACTGTCGATCCACTTCAGCACCAGACCACTCTTCACTACTTTCCCGTCCAAGAGAACTATGCTGGCCATTGGTCTTCACGTGAAGCAGCTTCTTCGGTTTTCTGTTTTAGGTGAAGGGGGGCACGCCATCGTTAAGTGTCTCAAAAGCTGGGGGGATCGGGTTCCTTTCAAAACAGAGAGACAGAGATATGTACACTTACCCTCCCCGGAAACTCTAAAGACAGCTTGATTCTTTCAAGTCAGTTCCCAGGGGGGTGTGTCTGTGAACGTTTACATGCCCTAGAAGCACAGAGTAAAAAACAGGTATCCCAGTCTTCAGCGTAGAACTATTTACAATAGCTAGGACGTGGAAGCAGCCTACGTGTCCATCAGCAGATGAAGGGATAAGGAAGTTGGAGTACACATACACAGCGGTGTCTTACACAGCACTAACATGGAACGCGTCCATGTCAGTTCTAATGAGATGGAATGAACGTGGAGCCTACTATACCGCGTGAAGTAAGTCAGAAAGAGAAAGACAAACACTGTCCGTTCACACAAATATATGGAGTTGAGGACCTTGTACGTGGTGCTGAACATCCAACATGCAGGGCAGCAAAGAAGTAACAGACATATAAAGAACAGACTTTGGCCTCAGTGGGAGGTGGTGACGGTGGGTCAATGTGAGAGAGTAGCCCCAAAACGTTTACATTAGCTTATGCACAACAGATGACCAGTGCGAGTTTGACGTGTGCAGCAAGGCAACCAAAGTCATGTTGGGGGCAACCCAGACAGCCAGGCAGGGGAGGTCGGTGGGTGGCGGGTTCGGCATTTGGGGGGACACGTGTATCCCTATCGGTGATTCATGTTGGCCCATGTACAGCAAAACCTGTCACGGTATTGTAAAGTCATAATCCTCCAGTTAAAATAAATAAAAGAGGATTCTCCATAATCCTGCAGAGTGGTCAGTATGCTCAGAATGAGGGTGGCAGGAAAAAGATGCAAACGCAAATTAAAAACCAAAACGAGTGTGGTGATCAGAATCGAATCAAATGATGGGTCACTGGGGGAACCGCCTTGCACAAAGGAGACTCACAGGCCTTTTTGGAAATGGGACTTCATGAGGAAGAGCAGGTGGGTCCCAATTTAAGAGCAGCCTGAGGCTGGACTTGTTGGCCATGGAATGACGGTTCAGCCATGTGCAGCTGCCTCAGATATAAACTGCAGTGGCTTTGGCCTGTCCAGGCCACTTCATCCACCTCAAGCTTCTCTACTTAGAACCTGTTCTTCACCCCAGTTCTCTACCCTTGCTGTCCCTTGCTGATTCCCTCATGCCCTGGTGTCACTCTGTACTCCACGGAGTCTCACTGTCTTCACAAGTGGAATAAATGACCCAAGTTTTTGACAACACTTATGCCAGTGCTCGGCCCCTGGGCGCCTCACCTCTCGTCCTCCTGGTACCTTTTGTGGTGCAGCCTTCCTCCTCACATAGTACTGCAAAGGATTGGGCCACAGATCCCTTATGATGATCTGCCAGGGAAATGAGCAAGGTCAGCACAGGCCTGGCCAGACCATGAGCCCTCCCGTGCACGGCCAACAACTCCGACATAAGTCACCAGTTCTGGCCCAGTGGCCACGTGGGACCCCACCTCAGCAATCCAGTCAGATCCTGTGAAATTGTGGTCAAAGAACCAGTTGAAGAAGTTAACGCTGCTGTCGTGGTGCCTGCGCCTGTATGCCTTCCATTCAAAGCCCTGGTGCCACTGAACTGGAGTGGAATGAGATGCGTGGTATCCTGCAGGAAAAGCAGTTTGGGAGAAAGACCTAAATCACTTTTCGATTCAACCTAGACTTTTCTGCCCCCAACCACCGGGCCACCGCCCGCCACCCCTACCCACCCCCGCCCCCACCCAAGATCCAGGGAGCAGCTTCTCACCAGTGACCTTCATCAGGTACTCCTTGACAATCACTTCATTCTGGAAATACCTATTCCTCCGAAAGGACAATGTGATCTTGCAGTGACGAGTGGGATGCCTGAATTCCTCCACCTGCCAGGACAAAGTGTGCGGGGTGGGGTGGGTGTGAAACCTCTTTACAGAAGAGCTGTCCTTTCCTGTGTTAGGGATAGACCATGCCCTCTCCCCTCCCCAGTCACCTCCCCTCCACAATCATCAGTGTCCCCTGCCTGACCTCCAAGTTGGTCATGAAGTGAAGCATGTCTGCATCTTGCTTGCTCATCAAAACTGACATTTGGGGGTGGTTCATAAACTGCTTTAGGTCAAGGAGCCTCTAGATGCTAGAGGTAAAAGTGCTGGAAGAACAAAGCTAGCCTAAAGAGTAGAATGGCCCTCCCTGTTTGACTTCAACTTGCTACTGGTTAACTCGTCACATTTCGGTTCACGCGGGGCTATATGAATGCCGCACAAGGTCCAAGGCTGTGCCCATGAATGCCCTACCACGAGGAGGTTCTCTTCCTAACCGGATAAGCTTCATCTCAGCCCCTTGAAAGTTAGCTTACTTCGGGAAAACAAGCACTCCTAGCTAGAACCCGTAGGACCATTTACACTTCCCCACCCCTCCCCCATTCCAGACAAGCCTTCTCTCCGAAGAGACCCTGGTGCTAATGACAATTCTGATAGGGACCTCTCAAAGTATAGCCCAACTATCAATTTGGGCTAGCCAGAACAGCAAGGACATCACACCTACGATCAGGAACAGATATGCAGGACGGTAACCAATACCCACCATCCAGAAAAGTAAATACGGTACCAGAACTGCCAGATCTGTAAACTGTTCCTGCCATAGCCCGGCTTAAACAAACAAACAAACACAAAACTCACAAGCACCACACCAAGGGATACAACTTCGACCCAGAAGCCACGGATGCCCTGGATGATGGCGCTTCTGTGCTCTAGATGCACCTTCCGCCGCTGACTGGTCTTATGTTTCAGGCGAGCATGCGCCCTTTCGGCTTTCTTATTCACGGGCTCCAGCTCCAGCTGCAGGGCTGCCAGCGCCTCCAGTGCAGGCCGGTCACTCAGGGCTCCGGGCCTTGGATGGTCGTGGACATGCTCCTCCGAGGACACCTGCTCCTGCTCCTCGTATGCCACCACCTCCACCTCCTCCATGACGTCCAACACCAGCAGCTGGAACTCCTGCCCGAGTCCCGCCACCTCTCCCTCCTCCACAGCCGCACCTTCCTCCACTGCCTCCACCCAGAAGAGGGCGGCCTCCTCGCCTGGCGCACCACCTGCGGCCTGCATCGCCTCTGCCGCCCCCACCGGACTGGAAGGCCCCAGGGCCCCTCCCTCATGAAGACCCGGGCTCACAACTAAGATCCAGGATCCCGGAGTGCTGCCGCCTTCCTCTGGCCCCGTCTCACTCTCCATGGTATTCTCGCCGAAGCCCGGAACTGCAAACAAGCTGGACGCTAGAGCACGGCAGACGGCCCTCACGGGCCGCCCGCCGGCCGCAGTCTACGTGGTCCTACTCCCGACGGGTTACTGGGCAAGAGCCAGGGAACGGCGAAAGGGAGAGACGCATGCGCAGAACCCTCTGCCACCAGGCCCGCCTACTATGGCGACGGGAAGGGGCTGAACTCTCCACCCTGACCTCCTGACCTCATCCCAGAACCAATCAAATGGAGTCTAAAGCGGTTCGCTCCTGGGACACGCCCCTTGGAATCCTGGGCCCTCTTGCCAGCCTGTGACAGGCGGCCAATGTCGGCCCAGCGCAAAGTGGGCGTGTCCTGGCAAGCCTTTTGCCTGCCTAGCAGTGCAGCCGCGCCCGAGCAGCGACTGGGAGAGCCAGGGCCACCTGAAGCTGCAACAGTCCTCAAGCTTGAAGTTGCCCCTGGGGCAGCGCGCCCGTGTGCTCAGGGACACACTCAGGAAGACAGGGTTCCTGGGTACCTCAGGGACAGAGTTGCTCTCCTCCGATCCAAACCGCAAGCCACGGGGTGGGGGTGGGGGGAGTAGGAGGGAGGCGGGCAGGGTAGGGGGGTTTGGGGGAGGAGTGCGCGGTGGAGGGGGATGGGGAAGCGGGGCGGGGGCCCGGGTGGGGGCGGGCTTACGCCGACCTCACCCATGTGCACCTGCTGCAGAGTCATGGCTAAACTTGTGCCTTAGGCTTGAGCAGTTGTCAGGAATGCAGCCCTCCTCTGAGGAAGATGCAGAGCACTTTCCTCGGCTAGCTGTCCAAGCCCCACGATGCAGCCGCAAGCCCAACCAGCCTGGAGCCCCTGGCCTACGATCTGTCAGCCCTCGGCCTTTCCCCCGGCCCGTGGCTTAGGGCAGGCGCCCACGTAGCTAAGGATGTGCGCCTGCAGATGCACTTGCCAGAGGCACAGAGCTATTCCTGCAAGTGTTTCAAGTGGACCAAAGTGCTCCTCCTGACCATTAGTTACTCCTACGTCCGGGCCGCCTAGCTCAGGTGGGCACACTCAGGTTAAGTGCCTGGACAGTTTCCACTGCTCACGCTCTTTCTCCTAGGATGTCTGCTGTTTCACACTGAGCACCTACCTCCCTTAGTCCTGACACACTCACAGACCCACCACACCCCACCCCACCCCCCACACCCCCCCACAAACACACACAAACACGTGACACAAGTACACACATGCGTGCAACACACAGAGCCACAAATGCCAACAGGTGTTTCAGAGACTGAAGAACCAGTGGATCGCATGAAATGCATAGATGTCTTTATTTCTAACGGGAAAATGTTCATTCTGATCTTCAGATGTGAAATATAGAGAAGTCCATCTTCCATGAGGGAGAATCATGCCTAGATTTGGATACAGGAAGTATAGAGAACTCCTTATTTCATGGTGGACAGTCCTTGATTTATGCATGAGAAATACAAGGAGTTAAGTATTTCACGAAGAAACAGTGGTGCCCAGAATTTCATTTATGAAATAGAGATAATTCCAATTCCATATTGGTTCGCCAGATCTTAATTTCACACTTCATGTCAGTAAACTTTCATTGAGATCTTCATATACGAAATGTATACAATTTCAGGATTCAAGAAGGGAATTGTAGGCTCAACTTTTCATATGTAAAATATATAGAATTCCCCACTCATGTAGGAAAACGTGTGCACAGATATACGTCTGGGAGACACAAGATTCCACATATGATGAAGAAAATGATGCAAGTCGATTTTCATACATGAAATACCGATTTCCTATTTCAGGTAGAAACCTCTGCACCCATGTTCTCACATGTGAAAGAAGGACAATTGCATATTTTATGCAGAAAAATCATCTTTCTGGTTTTCATCTGCATGAATCAGGGAATGCAGAGCAAGTGCTCTGGAGCAATCCCGAAGAATAGCGTAGGCAGGGATGTGGGAGCGGCTCCAGGATAGCTGGGACCCCTGTGTACTTATGGCTTATTAATGTTGATGCATGGCAGAAGCCATTACAATATTGTATCATAATTAACCCCCAGTTGAATTTAATAAAAAGAAAAAGTGAAAGAAGAAAGGGACTCGACTGCTCTGTGGTGGCCTAAATGGGAAGGAAATCCAAAATTGACGGGATACACGTACAGCTAAAACTTGATTCACGCACAGCAGAAACCAAAGAAACACTGTAACGTGACTATGGCCCCAAAATAATGGTTGGAAGTACATCACATGTCCAGTATAATTCCGGCAGTGAAAAAATAAATGGTAGCCCCGTATGCAATACATGTTCTTGAGGAGAGTATGCTGAGTTAAATACTTGAGTTCGAGGAAGATGAAGGCTTTTACATCACACGACATTGTCACGTTGAAAGCCCTGCGTTATAGAAAGAGAGTAGGATGTGGTCATCGGGCCAGTGGAAATGGCCCCCGATGGTCCACGTTACCATCTTTTAGTCACAGGTTGACTCAGCTCATCCAGGAAGACACTGTAAAAGAGGCAGGATGGAAAACGGAGCTGCAGGCCTCAGCCCAAGACCATTAGGGAAGTTCGCAAACCCAACACCACCAACAGAAAGCCTCTCAGCTGAATGCACTGAGAGAGATATCAAAGCCTTCCCACAGGGCCTTCCAGGCCCTTGGGCCTTGGGCTGGGTAATGAACTGTGGTGCTTGGACAAGCGTGAGGAAAGGCTGTGTCTTGCAGAGTCCCGGAGGCCTTGCTGGAGCCACTCAGCGGCCTGGCCCAGGTTTCAAAGCAACGGCCACCGTGTCCCATGCCCACCTCCATGTCCGAATGGTTGTGGCAATGTCCATGGGCCACAGTCTACAGGACCGAGCTCCCCATTTGGGTAGACGGAGGAGGCTGAGGGTCAGCTGCGTGCTGGGTACCTGGCTCCCTCATGGCAGGTGGCCGGGCAGTGTGTGGGGGCCTTGGTAAGAGGAGGGCACAGAGAACTGAGACCTGCCTCTTCCAGCTGGGACTACCAGGCTATACGGGGACCCCCTTCTCGCAACCAGGACCTTGGAGGGTGAAAGTCAATCTGGGGAATCTCCTTTCAGGGGATAGGGAATCATACTTGTTTCCCTTGAGGATTGCAGGACACAGTTAGCTGGCCACCAGCTCACCTCAAGAACACAAGATGTGACAGCAAGAAGTTTGCACCGGCTAATCACACCCCTCCCTCACGTTTCCTCTATGTGGCCTTTGCTGAAAGCCTTGACGGAGTTTGCCATTTCTCTTTCCACTGGCTTAGGCTTTTATTCTTTTCTAATACAAGCATTTAAAATTATAAGCACGTCTAGATCTGCATCTCACGAATTCTGATACGCTGTGTTTTTATTCTCACTCGTTTAAAGTATTTTCTGCTCGCTCTTTGTTATCCTGTACGTTTTTTAAAAAGTTTAGTTTAATTGGAGGTGAGTTACTTGACATTATTGTGGTGCTTTTTGCCGTACGTTCACACGAATCAGCCGTGTACATGCATTCCCCGTCCTGATTCCCACTCCCCATCCCATCCCTCTGGGTCATCCCAGTGCACCAGCCCTGAGCTCCCTGTCTCGTGCATCGAACCTGGCCTGGCGATGTATTTCGTATGTGATAATATACATGTTTCAATGCTATTCTCTCAAACCATCGCACCCTTGCCTTCTCCTACAGAGTCCCGAAATCTGTTCTTTACATCTGTGTCTCTTTTGCTGTCTCGCATATAGGGTCACTGTTAATTCCATCTGTCTCAATTCCATATATATGCGTGGGTTTTTCCTTCTGACTGACTTTTCTCTGCATAAGAGGCTCCACTTGCGTCCAGCTCATTAGAACTGATTCAAATGCATTCTTTTTAAGAGCTGAGTAAAATTCTACTGTCTATATCTACCCCAGCTTTCATCTCCAGTTCGTCTGCCCATGGACATCTAGGCTGCTTCCACGTCCTATCTGTTGTAAAGAGAGCCGCGACGAACACTGGGGCACGAGTGTGTTTTAATTCTGGTTTCTTCGGTGTGTATGCCCAGCAGAGGGATTGCTGGGTTGTATGGCAGTTCTATTTCCAGGTTTTTGAGCACTCTGTACGTTGTTCCCATAGTGGCTGTGCTAGTTTGAAATTCACACAGACAGTGTGAGAGGGTTTCTTTTTTTCTCTGCCCCCTCTCAAACATTCATTGTCTGTAGATTTTGGACAGCAGCTATTCTGACCGGCCTGAGATGGTACCTCGTTGTGGTTTCGATTTGCGTTTCTCTGATAGTAAGGGATGTTGCGCATCTTTTCCTGTGTTTGATAGCCATCTGTATTTCTTTTTTGGAGAAATGTCTGTTTACTTCCTTGGCCCATGATGATGATTATTATTTTTTTTGGCCTGGGTCGCCTACTTTTCTGGAATTGAGTGCAGGAGTTGCTTGTATATTTTTTAGATTAATTCTTTACGAGTTGCTTCATTTGCTATTATTTGCCCCCATTCTGAATTCTGTCTTTCCACTTTGCTTGTAGTTTCCTTCGTTGAGCATAAGCTTTTAAGTTTAAGTAGGTCCCATTTGTTTTAGTTTTGCTTTTATTCCCATTATTCTGGGAGGTTCGCCAGAGAGGATCCTACTGTGCTTTACACCAGAGAGTGTTTTGCCTAAATTTTCCTCCAGCACTGTAATCGTTTGCGGTCTCATGTTTAGATCTTCGATCCATTTTGAGTTTATATTTTGTGTGCGGTGTTAGCAAGTGTTGTAGTTTCATTCTTTTATGCGTGGTTGCCCAGTTTTCCCAGCGCCCCTTGCTGAAGAGATTGTCTTTTCTGCATTGTACATCCTCGTCTGCTTTGTCAAAGATAAGGTGTCCGTAGGTGTGGATATGAATCTCTGGGCTTTCTCTTTTGTTCCATTGACTTATGTTTCTGTCTTTGTGCCAGTACCATACTGCATTGATGACTGTGGCTTTGTAGTATAGCTTGAAGTTAGGCAGGCTGATTCCTGCAGTTCCATTCTTCTTTGTCAAGATTGCTTTGGCTCTTCCAGGTGTTTTGGATTTCCATACCAATTGTGAAATGACTGGTCCTAGTGCTCTGACAAATACTGCTCATAGCTTTACAGGGACTACACTGACCCTATCGATTGCTTTGGATAGATTTTAGTCCTCTATTTACTATTGCAGGAGGGCCAAATGCCCAGCATGAACTGACACCAACACCAATGTGTACACAAGGAACTGGGGTTTTAAAGGGAGAATTTGGGAATAGGCAAGGGGAATCATGGGAAGTCTATAGAGTCAGAAAATGACAGTTTGACAGAACGTGCGCAGGGGGTGTTGGTCCATGCGGAATATCTGGGTTTGCTAACCCTGTTACCTCTTAAAGGCAGGCTTTCTGCCCTCCCGTAGAGACTGGGCAACGGGCCCTATCCTTAAGTGTTGAGTGGAGCACATAGTCACTTCTATTGGCAGCCTTGAGTTTTCGTAGGTGGGGACTTTAAAGGGGTGGGGGTCATCCAAGGCATGCAGCCTTGAGCTGTTGCAAACTTAAAGACCCAGGTGCAGGCCTTACTGAGAAAGGGCTCCGTGGAGCCTTGCTCAAATTTGGCTAAGGTGAGAGTCGTTTTCCCTTGAAAGCAGAGAAACTCGAAGAGTGTGGATTGGGCCCTGCTCCCACCGCCGCTTGGAGCTGGGACAGCCTTCCCCAGGCGGTGGGGAGACCAAGCACATTTGCTTTTTCAGGTGTCCAGCAGAACGAGATCACACAGAAGCCATCAACCTCCACCATCACCCTGGTGACCAACACGGATTCGTCGCCCCTGGTCCCCAGCTCAGGACCCACGAGCACCCTTGCATCTTCGGTCAGCGCGCCCATCGCCACCGCTTCAGCTGATGTCGCTGCAGGCACCGCCGAGTACGCTAGCAGAGTGAGTGCCCGTGGTTGGATTGGGGAAGCCCAGCTTTGGGTCTTTCCAGGAATTAAAGGGGACCAGGAAGTGGTGGAATCCCTCCCCAACTCGCCTGTTCTCTTGGCCTGGTCCTTGTTAGGGATGTGGTGGCCAGGCTTGCCTGCTCTGTGTTCACTTGTGGGCACACTCTCCATTTAGGTTCTGTCTTCTGTCTTTTAAAATTTATTTTATTGAAGTATAGGTGATGTAGAAGGGTGTATTAATTTCGACGGTACAAGACAATGATTCAGTTATATACACGCATACTTTTTCATATTCCTTTCCATTATGGCTTACCACAGGATATTGATTGTCGTTCCCTGTGCTACACAGGAGGACCTTGTTGTTTATTTTACGTATAAGAGTTTGCACCTGGTAATCCCAGATTCCCAAAGCGTCCCGTCCACCACCCCAGCCCTCCTCTCTTACTTCTCTCTTAATTTGCCGAGTGCTTTCATGCTCACTGTCTAATCCGGGCAAGTAAAGCTTGCTGTCGGATGAGGGTGCTCTGGAGTGATGTGCAGGTTCATGTCTGGAGAACCCGGGGAGTGAAAATCACCACCAGAATTGCAGCTCTCTGGGGAGTCCCTTCTGCTCCCTGCTGGGGCCTAGAACAGGAGTTGCTAGACAGCTGTAGAATGAAAGCGGGTTTTTGAGTGAACACCTAATGTCTTTTGAGAGAAAGCCTAATGTCTCATTGGGCTTCATATCAGTAACACTTTTGTTTAGTGTGGACAATTTGTAAGGTCTTTATTGAATTTGTTGTAATATTGCTGTACTTTCCTTCTTTCAAAACGTTTTGGTGTCGTTGACTACAAGGCTTGGGGAATCTTATCTCCCTGAGTAGGGAATCAAAACCATACCCCCCACATTGGAAGGCTAGGTCTCAACCAGTGGGGTTTCAGGGACGTCCTCACTCCCATGTTACAGATGAGCACACTGAGATCTGGCCAGGTCAAACAGGTTGTCCGGGGTCACATAATCCGTGAATGTCTAATTGGCATTTTGAATGGTAGCAGCCAGGATCTAGAATCCCCACTTGACCTGCCTTAGAGCTTGCTTGTGAATTCACACCAGGCCGGCTGACCACGGCTGTCCGCTGTCCCCAGACTGATTGTTCTTACATGTGGCTTTTTAAAGCAACCCTGCTCAAGAGTGAGTGTGGCTAAAGAGGAAACATCCAGGTCTTGGGGTTAGGGCTCTTAGTTAGTACTTCTGTCCCCCCATTTTGCATAAAAGACCAGGTTTTATCCAGTCTCAGAGTTTCAGAACATTCAGGGTTCCCCTTTCAGGTGTGGTCACATGCTCAAGGTTTTTGACTTACCTGTTCATCACCTTGAACAAGGATTGACTTCGTGTTTTCATTGACAGTGACTTCATACCTCAAGCGTGAAAATCACTTTATGTATGAAATAGAAAATTCCATATTTTGTGTAGGAAAATCGAGGCCAATTCTTTCAGTTGTTACATATACAGTGTTCTGTAACTCATAACGCAAGTCAGCACACAGATTTTCAAATGAGAAAGATGAAAAATTCCGTATTTCGTGTTACCTTGTTTATGCCCAATTCAACGTGAAATACCAGAATTTCATATTTCGCGGGGAAAAGCTCCGTGCCTGGAGTTTCAAATGCCGACATAGAGAAACCCATATTCAAGGCAGGAAAATCGGTGCCCGGATGTTCATTCATTAAATACAGAGAACTGCATGTTTCATGTAGGAAAATCACGACCCAGATTCTCCTACATGAAATATAAACAGTTCATTAGCTCATGGACTAAGTCTCTGCCACGATTTTCTTACAGAGGAAAGATAAAGACATGTAAGGAAATCCGTACTCAACAGAGGAAAAATCAGTGCCCCGGATTACATACGTAAAGTCATCAAAATTCCGTATTTTGTGTGCTAAAATCAGTGGCCTGATGTTCCTAAGTTTAATACACGACATTCCAGATTTCATGTGCAAAAGTCAGCACCCAGGTTTTCATACGGGAAATACACAGAATTCCAAATTTCATGCCGGCAAATAACACGTGCACCCATGATTCATATAACATATAGAGAATTCCATTTCCCTTTTGGGAAGTTTGTGGTGAGATTTTCACAGGTGAAACAGAGAGAATGCCACATTTCTTGGCAGAAAACTTAATGCATGTATTCTTTCGGGAAATAACGAGTTCCGCGCTTCACGTAAAAGACTGTTGCCCACGTGTCCAAATGTGACACAAACCTGGACTTCTCTGTGTAGAGAGAGATTTAGAGATGAAACATCTCTCAATCCGGAGATGCTAAGAACAGTGTCCCGCTAAGAGCCATGACTCACCAGTGCCAGAGGAATTGAAGTCTGCCCATTTATTGTACAGAGGCGCTTTCAAAGTAGCTCTGTTCTCATCCAGCCCCCAGGTGAGAACACACGCCAGCCTACCCCATCAGCCCAGGCCTGTGGGACTGGGACAGGTGAGAGGATCAACCTAGGACACCCTTTTAAGGAGTGATGTTTCAAACTGGCAAAGGCTGCACATAGCAGCGCTAAGTGCTGCTACAGTTCCCAAACCTTAGAGAAAAGGGCAAGCTGTGTTCATATGGCTGGTCATGTCGGGGAAAGAATGCTCCTTCACCTGAGGACAGAAAACCCTTTGTGGCCGGGTGTCCTAAGGGCTGTGCGTAGCCCCTCTTCTGTGCCGGGGAGTCTGGCCCACTCTGGCTCTGCTCCTTAGCATCCTCCCTGACTTGCCTCAGGTGCTTTTGGCCTGCCTCTCCTTTCTCCTCAGGGATCCGTGTTTACACTTACATGCCTGTTTACATGTACAGCTTGCTCCGTGGGTGAGATCCCTGGGCTTTCCTCCAGGGCTTTTCTCCAGTGTTTCTGCCGCCCCAAGATCGTCGTACTTTACACAAGCTCTTTCATGTTTTCAGTGTGCATTCTTCCATCCCCCAGCCAGGCCAGTTCAGAGAGTTCACACACACATTTTGCCCAGCGCACATGTGTTTGCACGCGCGTGCACGCGCGTGCACGCACACACACACTCATACACACACTCACACACTCACACACCAACAATTCTGAAAAGCAACTTGCACACATGCGGAACTTTGGTTTACTGATCCAGGATAATGGACTTTGGTAAGCACCACTCTTTTTTTTTTTTTTTTTTTGCCCCGTTGATGTTTTCAATCGGTAATTGATCAAGTCAGTGTCCTCTTCTACTTCTATGGTATATCGTGGAAGGTGAATGGGAATGGCTCATGAGTGGGACTGATATCCAAAGAGGTTGGCAGGGTTGGAAGTCCTCACTGTGGACAGCAGAGTGACCTGTGCCTGTGTTCTCTACTCCTGTTGCCTTGGACTGGTTCACCGTGCCAGTCGGGTTGGTGTGATTCCATTCCCTGGGCTTTCCTTCCAGAAACGACACAGAAATAGCAAGGGACTTTGAACTTGAAATTGATCTCGCACCGCCTTTTCCCTAGGCTATAGAAGGTCAGTGAGCACAAGAACTCTTTCACAACTTTCTCTGTACAGAAAGGCAAGCCCCAATTCCTATCACCTGGGGGATGATTTACTGACAATCATGAAGAAATTCTGCATGGGCAATGCCAGTTGAATGATCAACACAAGGACACATGGGTAGGGGTAAACGTTAGTGTATTTCAACCGTGCGGCGCTGTTTATAGAACACTTAACAAGTCAACCCCAAACCGTTCCTGACAGAGAAAAACAAAAACATTTCCTGACATATGCATTCCTGCAACATCTTTGCCCTCTGTGATCCTAATCAATATTCTCCCTGCAATGAGTGATATTCCTGCACGTCAGGCATTACTGTAAGTGTGTGGGTATTCTTGTTTCCACATGTGGGTCACTGTTAACTATTCCTGTGATAAAGCATTTCTTGATGTGCACAAATATCATGGAAGTCTTTCAAAAAGTCACAATTCAAGATGTTGGAAGCATTTGATCCAGGAAGGAAAGAATAGGTCCACTTCACATGCAGTCTAACAAAGATACGCAAACTTAACCAAAGAAGGAGTAAATACGAGCAACACCACGCATGTAGGTTGAATAGGGACGTGCAAGAACTCAGACAGATATGGCAGCAGAGCTGTGCATAATGGCACAAGCATGGGTGCAACATGAAAGAGGACAGGAGGCATAGGCAGACCCACAGGAAGAAACATCAACTCACATTCATGGGCAAACACAATGGAGACACCCAGTCTTCATTGTAAACAGAGGAAAACATGAACACATCCAGGGCACAGGAAGCAAATGCAGCTCAGGCTGGTTGAGCCAGAATGCGCGTGAATTCATCACTAAACCGGCGAGTCTCACACGCATCGATATTCGGCGGAAGAAAACCTTACACGACACATCCAAGTGTGCAGTCAACTCTAAGAGCACCTAGCCTTTAGGGCCCAAGTGAAAGCCCTAGAGAGCCTGGGACACAAGTCACGGCAAGTCTCCAGAGGATGACCATCCAGTCAACGAAGACTATCTCTGCACTCCACTCGAGGACAGGTTAGAGCTAATGCCAACCCTGGTCCTGAAGCACTGGCAGGAAATATTAGGCACTGGGGGACCCTGTCCTAAACTTTTCTTGTCTTTAACTTCTTTGCAATGCCTTACGGAAACTTCTGAATGTGGGTAAATGCCATGCAGTCCCTAGAATGAGCCCAGTCTAAGGTCCCGAAAACCATGCCCCAGTATGCCATCTCACACCCGCTGTCGAGTTATCACACCATAGTTTCTGCTTTGTTTTGTTTTGAACTAGGACTGGGAAAGACAGGTACCAGCCTGCCGGAGCCCCACGGATTCTTGGACGTTGACAGATTCAGAAAGTAAGAAGACATGTTTCCAGTGTCTCCTGGGCTGCTTGTTCAGAAAGCACCCAGAGACGGCCAAGCCTTGCCTTCTAGCGCTGTAGATGCGTCTCTGGAGAAGGGGCAAAGCTGGGGTGTACATGGTCAAATGCAAAAGCTGGCCCCGGGCAGGAGATCTCATGCAGGGCACCGTGAAGAGGACATCCATAAAACCTGTGAACTTTACCCTTTGCCCTCAAAAGAGATGCTGCTTCAGGGAGAAAAGTTGTAGAGTGAGAACTTCATGCGAGACAGAACTTCATGTGGGACATCACCCTCAGGCATGCCCACGGTGGAGCCCTTCTATCTGGGATGAGAGGACAACAGTGGGGGGACAGACGTTGAACTCTGCCTACTCCATTTGTGCCAGTCTGTCTTTTGCTCAATCCAGAGGTGGACGCGATTCCAGAAAGCAGTCATCTACTTCAGAAGGACCACCCTAAGTGCCGACCAGTCCCTCAGTGAGCTCCATGTGCTCCAGCTGTTCCCACTGGCCCTTGGCCCACACAGTAGTGGCAAAGCCCTAGATGAAGGACAGCTCCTTTGTGGTTGAAAACATTCTGTGCTGAGCCATTCCACAAGGAAGAGAAACTGTCACCAGAGGGCTGGTGAGAAAAAATGCTTTTTCTACAGCTTGGCCTGACAGAGGGCCTTGGGCAAAGACCTTAAGCCTTCCTGGAAAAAGGGATATTGACCCCTGAGCTGCAGCAGCAGCAGCAGCAGCAGCAGCAGCATGGGACACAGACCACATGGCTGCATAGGCTCACCCTAACAGCCTCTTTCCCCTCACTTCTGCCCCTGGACACGCTATACCGAAGCTGAGTTCTTGGAAAAAATAACAGAGTTCACATGAGCTCTAACATCTACGACGGGATCTGTTTTCCTTTATCTGATTCCTTGCAATTTCTCTTTTCCCCTGGTCACCTTTGCCAGAAACTAGTATCCTCACTGCCTTCCCACCCCTCACTTTCTCCCTAGGCCACAGCCCCCCTCCATATACCTTATACACAATGCCCTAAGATGTTACCTGGAACCCTAGCTCTGGGAAGCAGACTCTCAGCAAAGCTGACCGTGCACTCATATACACACTCATACACATGTGGCCTTCGAGGTTCATAGCGAGTTCAATGATAAGGCTTTTCCTTTGTTCTGTACCCTTATTAAAGTGTCTGATGATAGGCAACAGAGAAGATACCTGGGCCACCACCTTCCAACAGAATTGCATTCCACTGTTTCAATCTCTGGCCCTTGTTCACCAGACCCTTTCCACGAACAGCCACATTTCCCTTGTAAAATTGCCAGACCCACAGTCAATAGGCCCCTCATCTTCCTTCTCCGTCCTCCCCAACCCCCACCCCACAGGAAGAACGTCACCCCCTGACACAACCCCAACATACGACTTAGCCCCCTCTATGAATCTCCACAGACTGGTAATTCCCACGCGGTGAACTGACACTCGTACATGCAGCTGAAGTGTTTGTCCTGAGGACCTGCCCAAACAATACACGCACGCATGCAGCTGATGCTTTTTATTTTTCCTTTGCAGTGAATTCAGGGTTACTGGTGTCTCACTGTCGATCCACTTCAGCACCAGACCACTCTTCACTACTTTCCCGTCCAAGAGAACTATGCTGGCCATTGGTCTTCACGTGAAGCAGCTTCTTCGGTTTTCTGTTTTAGGTGAAGGGGGGCACGCCATCGTTAAGTGTCTCAAAAGCTGGGGGGATCGGGTTCCTTTCAAAACAGAGAGACAGAGATATGTACACTTACCCTCCCCGGAAACTCTAAAGACAGCTTGATTCTTTCAAGTCAGTTCCCAGGGGGGTGTGTCTGTGAACGTTTACATGCCCTAGAAGCACAGAGTAAAAAACAGGTATCCCAGTCTTCAGCGTAGAACTATTTACAATAGCTAGGACGTGGAAGCAGCCTACGTGTCCATCAGCAGATGAAGGGATAAGGAAGTTGGAGTACACATACACAGCGGTGTCTTACACAGCACTAACATGGAACGCGTCCATGTCAGTTCTAATGAGATGGAATGAACGTGGAGCCTACTATACCGCGTGAAGTAAGTCAGAAAGAGAAAGACAAACACTGTCCGTTCACACAAATATATGGAGTTGAGGACCTTGTACGTGGTGCTGAACATCCAACATGCAGGGCAGCAAAGAAGTAACAGACATATAAAGAACAGACTTTGGCCTCAGTGGGAGGTGGTGACGGTGGGTCAATGTGAGAGAGTAGCCCCAAAACGTTTACATTAGCTTATGCACAACAGATGACCAGTGCGAGTTTGACGTGTGCAGCAAGGCAACCAAAGTCATGTTGGGGGCAACCCAGACAGCCAGGCAGGGGAGGTCGGTGGGTGGCGGGTTCGGCATTTGGGGGGACACGTGTATCCCTATCGGTGATTCATGTTGGCCCATGTACAGCAAAACCTGTCACGGTATTGTAAAGTCATAATCCTCCAGTTAAAATAAATAAAAGAGGATTCTCCATAATCCTGCAGAGTGGTCAGTATGCTCAGAATGAGGGTGGCAGGAAAAAGATGCAAACGCAAATTAAAAACCAAAACGAGTGTGGTGATCAGAATCGAATCAAATGATGGGTCACTGGGGGAACCGCCTTGCACAAAGGAGACTCACAGGCCTTTTTGGAAATGGGACTTCATGAGGAAGAGCAGGTGGGTCCCAATTTAAGAGCAGCCTGAGGCTGGACTTGTTGGCCATGGAATGACGGTTCAGCCATGTGCAGCTGCCTCAGATATAAACTGCAGTGGCTTTGGCCTGTCCAGGCCACTTCATCCACCTCAAGCTTCTCTACTTAGAACCTGTTCTTCACCCCAGTTCTCTACCCTTGCTGTCCCTTGCTGATTCCCTCATGCCCTGGTGTCACTCTGTACTCCACGGAGTCTCACTGTCTTCACAAGTGGAATAAATGACCCAAGTTTTTGACAACACTTATGCCAGTGCTCGGCCCCTGGGCGCCTCACCTCTCGTCCTCCTGGTACCTTTTGTGGTGCAGCCTTCCTCCTCACATAGTACTGCAAAGGATTGGGCCACAGATCCCTTATGATGATCTGCCAGGGAAATGAGCAAGGTCAGCACAGGCCTGGCCAGACCATGAGCCCTCCCGTGCACGGCCAACAACTCCGACATAAGTCACCAGTTCTGGCCCAGTGGCCACGTGGGACCCCACCTCAGCAATCCAGTCAGATCCTGTGAAATTGTGGTCAAAGAACCAGTTGAAGAAGTTAACGCTGCTGTCGTGGTGCCTGCGCCTGTATGCCTTCCATTCAAAGCCCTGGTGCCACTGAACTGGAGTGGAATGAGATGCGTGGTATCCTGCAGGAAAAGCAGTTTGGGAGAAAGACCTAAATCACTTTTCGATTCAACCTAGACTTTTCTGCCCCCAACCACCGGGCCACCGCCCGCCACCCCTACCCACCCCCGCCCCCACCCAAGATCCAGGGAGCAGCTTCTCACCAGTGACCTTCATCAGGTACTCCTTGACAATCACTTCATTCTGGAAATACCTATTCCTCCGAAAGGACAATGTGATCTTGCAGTGACGAGTGGGATGCCTGAATTCCTCCACCTGCCAGGACAAAGTGTGCGGGGTGGGGTGGGTGTGAAACCTCTTTACAGAAGAGCTGTCCTTTCCTGTGTTAGGGATAGACCATGCCCTCTCCCCTCCCCAGTCACCTCCCCTCCACAATCATCAGTGTCCCCTGCCTGACCTCCAAGTTGGTCATGAAGTGAAGCATGTCTGCATCTTGCTTGCTCATCAAAACTGACATTTGGGGGTGGTTCATAAACTGCTTTAGGTCAAGGAGCCTCTAGATGCTAGAGGTAAAAGTGCTGGAAGAACAAAGCTAGCCTAAAGAGTAGAATGGCCCTCCCTGTTTGACTTCAACTTGCTACTGGTTAACTCGTCACATTTCGGTTCACGCGGGGCTATATGAATGCCGCACAAGGTCCAAGGCTGTGCCCATGAATGCCCTACCACGAGGAGGTTCTCTTTCTAACCGGATAAGCTTCATCTCAGCCCCTTGAAAGTTAGCTTACTTCGGGAAAACAAGCACTCCTAGCTAGAACCCGTAGGACCACTTACACTTCCCCACCCCTCCCCCATTCCAGACAAGCCTTCTCTCCGAAGAGACCCTGGTGCTAATGACAATTCTGATAGGGACCTCTCAAAGTATAGCCCAACTATCAATTTGGGCTAGCCAGAACAGCAAGGACATCACACCTACGATCAGGAACAGATATGCAGGACGGTAACCAATACCCACCATCCAGAAAAGTAAATACGGTACCAGAACTGCCAGATCTGTAAACTGTTCCTGCCATAGCCCGGCTTAAACAAACAAACAAACACAAAACTCACAAGCACCACACTAAGGGATACAACTTCGACCCAGAAGCCACGGATGCCCTGGATGATGGCGCTTCTGTGCTCTAGATGCACCTTCCGCCGCTGACTGGTCTTATGTTTCAGGCGAGCATGCGCCCTTTCGGCTTTCTTATTCACGGGCTCCAGCTCCAGCTGCAGGGCTGCCAGCGCCTCCAGTGCAGGCCGGTCACTCAGGGCTCCGGGCCTTGGATGGTCGTGGACATGCTCCTCCGAGGACACCTGCTCCTGCTCCTCGTATGCCACCACCTCCACCTCCTCCATGACGTCCAACACCAGCAGCTGGAACTCCTGCCCGAGTCCCGCCACCTCTCCCTCCTCCACAGCCGCACCTTCCTCCACTGCCTCCACCCAGAAGAGGGCGGCCTCCTCGCCTGGCGCACCACCTGCGGCCTGCATCGCCTCTGCCGCCCCCACCGGACTGGAAGGCCCCAGGGCCCCTCCCTCATGAAGACCCGGGCTCACAACTAAGATCCAGGATCCCGGAGTGCTGCCGCCTTCCTCTGGCCCCGTCTCACTCTCCATGGTATTCTCGCCGAAGCCCGGAACTGCAAACAAGCTGGACGCTAGAGCACGGCAGACGGCCCTCACGGGCCGCCCGCCGGCCGCAGTCTACGTGGTCCTACTCCCGACGGGTTACTGGGCAAGAGCCAGGGAACGGCGAAAGGGAGAGACGCATGCGCAGAACCCTCTGCCACCAGGCCCGCCTACTATGGCGACGGGAAGGGGCTGAACTCTCCACCCTGACCTCCTGACCTCATCCCAGAACCAATCAAATGGAGTCTAAAGCGGTTCGCTCCTGGGACACGCCCCTTGGAATCCTGGGCCCTCTTGCCAGCCTGTGACAGGCGGCCAATGTCGGCCCAGCGCAAAGTGGGCGTGTCCTGGCAAGCCTTTTGCCTGCCTAGCAGTGCAGCCGCGCCCGAGCAGCGACTGGGAGAGCCAGGGCCACCTGAAGCTGCAACAGTCCTCAAGCTTGAAGTTGCCCCTGGGGCAGCGCGCCCGTGTGCTCAGGGACACACTCAGGAAGACAGGGTTCCTGGGTACCTCAGGGACAGAGTTGCTCTCCTCCGATCCAAACCGCAAGCCACGGGGTGGGGGTGGGGGGAGTAGGAGGGAGGCGGGCAGGGTAGGGGGGTTTGGGGGAGGAGTGCGCGGTGGAGGGGGATGGGGAAGCGGGGCGGGGGCCCGGGTGGGGGCGGGCTTACGCCGACCTCACCCATGTGCACCTGCTGCAGAGTCATGGCTAAACTTGTGCCTTAGGCTTGAGCAGTTGTCAGGAATGCAGCCCTCCTCTGAGGAAGATGCAGAGCACTTTCCTCGGCTAGCTGTCCAAGCCCCACGATGCAGCCGCAAGCCCAACCAGCCTGGAGCCCCTGGCCTACGATCTGTCAGCCCTCGGCCTTTCCCCCGGCCCGTGGCTTAGGGCAGGCGCCCACGTAGCTAAGGATGTGCGCCTGCAGATGCACTTGCCAGAGGCACAGAGCTATTCCTGCAAGTGTTTCAAGTGGACCAAAGTGCTCCTCCTGACCATTAGTTACTCCTACGTCCGGGCCGCCTAGCTCAGGTGGGCACACTCAGGTTAAGTGCCTGGACAGTTTCCACTGCTCACGCTCTTTCTCCTAGGATGTCTGCTGTTTCACACTGAGCACCTACCTCCCTTAGTCCTGACACACTCACAGACCCACCACACCCCACCCCACCCCCCACACCCCCCCACAAACACACACAAACACGTGACACAAGTACACACATGCGTGCAACACACAGAGCCACAAATGCCAACAGGTGTTTCAGAGACTGAAGAACCAGTGGATCGCATGAAATGCATAGATGTCTTTATTTCTAACGGGAAAATGTTCATTCTGATCTTCAGATGTGAAATATAGAGAAGTCCATCTTCCATGAGGGAGAATCATGCCTAGATTTGGATACAGGAAGTATAGAGAACTCCTTATTTCATGGTGGACAGTCCTTGATTTATGCATGAGAAATACAAGGAGTTAAGTATTTCACGAAGAAACAGTGGTGCCCAGAATTTCATTTATGAAATAGAGATAATTCCAATTCCATATTGGTTCGCCAGATCTTAATTTCACACTTCATGTCAGTAAACTTTCATGGAGATCTTCATATACGAAATGTATACAATTTCAGGATTCAAGAAGGGAATTGTAGGCTCAACTTTTCATATGTAAAATATATAGAATTCCCCACTCATGTAGGAAAACGTGTGCACAGATATACGTCTGGGAGACACAAGATTCCACATATGATGAAGAAAATGATGCAAGTCGATTTTCATACATGAAATACCGATTTCCTATTTCAGGTAGAAACCTCTGCACCCATGTTCTCACATGTGAAAGAAGGACAATTGCATATTTTATGCAGAAAAATCATCTTTCTGGTTTTCATCTGCATGAATCAGGGAATGCAGAGCAAGTGCTCTGGAGCAATCCCGAAGAATAGCGTAGGCAGGGATGTGGGAGCGGCTCCAGGATAGCTGGGACCCCTGTGTACTTATGGCTTATTAATGTTGATGCATGGCAGAAGCCATTACAATATTGTATCATAATTAACCCCCAGTTGAATTTAATAAAAAGAAAAAGTGAAAGAAGAAAGGGACTCGACTGCTCTGTGGTGGCCTAAATGGGAAGGAAATCCAAAATTGACGGGATACACGTACAGCTAAAACTTGATTCACGCACAGCAGAAACCAAAGAAACACTGTAACGTGACTATGGCCCCAAAATAATGGTTGGAAGTACATCACATGTCCGGTATAATTCCGGCAGTGAAAAAATAAATGGTAGCCCCGTATGCAATACATGTTCTTGAGGAGAGTATGCTGAGTTAAATACTTGAGTTCGAGGAAGATGAAGGCTTTTACATCACACGACATTGTCACGTTGAAAGCCCTGCGTTATAGAAAGAGAGTAGGATGTGGTCATCGGGCCAGTGGAAATGGCCCCCGATGGTCCACGTTACCATCTTTTAGTCACAGGTTGACTCAGCTCATCCAGGAAGACACTGTAAAAGAGGCAGGATGGAAAACGGAGCTGCAGGCCTCAGCCCAAGACCATTAGGGAAGTTCGCAAACCCAACACCACCAACAGAAAGCCTCTCAGCTGAATGCACTGAGAGAGATATCAAAGCCTTCCCACAGGGCCTTCCAGGCCCTTGGGCCTTGGGCTGGGTAATGAACTGTGGTGCTTGGACAAGCGTGAGGAAAGGCTGTGTCTTGCAGAGTCCCGGAGGCCTTGCTGGAGCCACTCAGCGGCCTGGCCCAGGTTTCAAAGCAACGGCCACCGTGTCCCATGCCCACCTCCATGTCCGAATGGTTGTGGCAATGTCCATGGGCCACAGTCTACAGGACCGAGCTCCCCATTTGGGTAGACGGAGGAGGCTGAGGGTCAGCTGCGTGCTGGGTACCTGGCTCCCTCATGGCAGGTGGCCGGGCAGTGTGTGGGGGCCTTGGTAAGAGGAGGGCACAGAGAACTGAGACCTGCCTCTTCCAGCTGGGACTACCAGGCTATACGGGGACCCCCTTCTCGCAACCAGGACCTTGGAGGGTGAAAGTCAATCTGGGGAATCTCCTTTCAGGGGATAGGGAATCATACTTGTTTCCCTTGAGGATTGCAGGACACAGTTAGCTGGCCACCAGCTCACCTCAAGAACACAAGATGTGACAGCAAGAAGTTTGCACCGGCTAATCACACCCCTCCCTCACGTTTCCTCTATGTGGCCTTTGCTGAAAGCCTTGACGGAGTTTGCCATTTCTCTTTCCACTGGCTTAGGCTTTTATTCTTTTCTAATACAAGCATTTAAAATTATAAGCACGTCTAGATCTGCATCTCACGAATTCTGATACGCTGTGTTTTTATTCTCACTCGTTTAAAGTATTTTCTGCTCGCTCTTTGTTATCCTGTACGTTTTTTAAAAAGTTTAGTTTAATTGGAGGTGAGTTACTTGACATTATTGTGGTGCTTTTTGCCGTACGTTCACACGAATCAGCCGTGTACATGCATTCCCCGTCCTGATTCCCACTCCCCATCCCATCCCTCTGGGTCATCCCAGTGCACCAGCCCTGAGCTCCCTGTCTCGTGCATCGAACCTGGCCTGGCGATGTATTTCGTATGTGATAATATACATGTTTCAATGCTATTCTCTCAAACCATCGCACCCTTGCCTTCTCCTACAGAGTCCCGAAATCTGTTCTTTACATCTGTGTCTCTTTTGCTGTCTCGCATATAGGGTCACTGTTAATTCCATCTGTCTCAATTCCATATATATGCGTGGGTTTTTCCTTCTGACTGACTTTTCTCTGCATAAGAGGCTCCACTTGCGTCCAGCTCATTAGAACTGATTCAAATGCATTCTTTTTAAGAGCTGAGTAAAATTCTACTGTCTATATCTACCCCAGCTTTCATCTCCAGTTCGTCTGCCCATGGACATCTAGGCTGCTTCCACGTCCTATCTGTTGTAAAGAGAGCCGCGACGAACACTGGGGCACGAGTGTGTTTTAATTCTGGTTTCTTCGGTGTGTATGCCCAGCAGAGGGATTGCTGGGTTGTATGGCAGTTCTATTTCCAGGTTTTTGAGCACTCTGTACGTTGTTCCCATAGTGGCTGTGCTAGTTTGAAATTCACACAGACAGTGTGAGAGGGTTTCTTTTTTTCTCTGCCCCCTCTCAAACATTCATTGTCTGTAGATTTTGGACAGCAGCTATTCTGACCGGCCTGAGATGGTACCTCGTTGTGGTTTCGATTTGCGTTTCTCTGATAGTAAGGGATGTTGCGCATCTTTTCCTGTGTTTGATAGCCATCTGTATTTCTTTTTTGGAGAAATGTCTGTTTACTTCTTTGGCCCATGATGATGATTATTATTTTTTTTTTGGCCTGGGTCGCCTACTTTTCTGGAATTGAGTGCAGGAGTTGCTTGTATATTTTTTAGATTAATTCTTTACGAGTTGCTTCATTTGCTATTATTTGCCCCCATTCTGAATTCTGTCTTTCCACTTTGCTTGTAGTTTCCTTCGTTGAGCATAAGCTTTTAAGTTTAAGTAGGTCCCATTTGTTTTAGTTTTGCTTTTATTCCCATTATTCTGGGAGGTTCGCCAGAGAGGATCCTACTGTGCTTTACACCAGAGAGTGTTTTGCCTAAATTTTCCTCCAGCAGTGTAATCGTTTGCGGTCTCATGTTTAGATCTTCGATCCATTTTGAGTTTATATTTTGTGTGCGGTGTTAGCAACTGTTGTAGTTTCATTCTTTTATGCGTGGTTGCCCAGTTTTCCCAGCGCCCCTTGCTGAAGAGATTGTCTTTTCTGCATTGTACATCCTCGTCTGCTTTGTCAAAGATAAGGTGTCCGTAGGTGCGGATACGAATCTCTGGGCTTTCTCTTTTGTTCCATTGACTTATGTTTCTGTCTTTGTGCCAGTACCATACTGCATTGATGACTGTGGCTTTGTAGTATAGCTTGAAGTTAGGCAGGCTGATTCCTGCAGTTCCATTCTTCTTTGTCAAGATTGCTTTGGCTCTTCCAGGTGTTTTGGATTTCCATACCAATTGTGAAATGACTGGTCCTAGTGCTCTGACAAATACTGCTCATAGCTTTATAGGGACTACACTGACCCTATCGATTGCTTTGGATAGATTTTAGTCCTCTATTTACTATTGCAGGAGGGCCAAATGCCCAGCATGAACTGACACCAACACCAATGTGTACACAAGCAACTGGGGTTTTAAAGGGAGAATTTGGGAATAGGCAAGGGGAATCATGGGAAGTCTATAGAGTCAGAAAATGACAGTTTGACAGAACGTGCGCAGGGGGTGTTGGTCCATGCGGAATATCTGGGTTTGCTAACCCTGTTACCTCTTAAAGGCGGGCTTTCTGCCCTCCCGTAGAGACTGGGCAACGGGCCCTATCCTTAAGTGTTGAGTGGAGCACATAGTCACTTCTATTGGCAGCCTTGAGTTTTCGTAGGTGGGGACTTTAAAGGGGTGGGGGTCATCCAAGGCATGCAGCCTTGAGCTGTTGCAAACTTAAAGACCCAGGTGCAGGCCTTACTGAGAAAGGGCTCCGTGGAGCCTTGCTCAAATTTGGCTAAGGTGAGAGTCGTTTTCCCTTGAAAGCAGAGAAACTCGAAGAGTGTGGATTGGGCCCTGCTCCCACCGCCGCTTGGAGCTGGGACAGCCTTCCCCAGGCGGTGGGGAGACCAAGCACATTTGCTTTTTCAGGTGTCCAGTAGAACGAGATCACACAGAAGCCATCAACCTCCACCATCACCCTGGTGACCAACACGGATTCGTCGCCCCTGGTCCCCAGCTCAGGACCCACGAGCACCCTTGCATCTTCGGTCAGCGCGCCCATCGCCACCGCTTCAGCTGATGTCGCTGCAGGCACCGCCGAGTACGCTAGCAGAGTGAGTGCCCGTGGTTGGATTGGGGAAGCCCAGCTTTGGGTCTTTCCAGGAATTAAAGGGGACCAGGAAGTGGTGGAATCCCTCCCCAACTCACCTGTTCTCTTGGCCTGGTCCTTGTTAGGGATGTGGTGGCCAGGCTTGCCTGCTCTGTGTTCACTTGTGGGCACACTCTCCATTTAGGTTCTGTCTTCTGTCTTTTAAAATTTATTTTATTGAAGTATAGGTGATGTAGAAGGGTGTATTAATTTCGACGGTACAAGACAATGATTCAGTTATATACACGCATACTTTTTCATATTCCTTTCCATTATGGCTTACCACAGGATATTGATTGTCGTTCCCTGTGCTACACAGGAGGACCTTGTTGTTTATTTTACGTATAAGAGTTTGCACCTGGTAATCCCAGATTCCCAAAGCGTCCCGTCCACCACCCCAGCCCTCCTCTCTACTTCTCTCTTAATTTGCCGAGTGCTTTCATGCTCACTGTCTAATCCGGGCAAGTAAAGCTTGCTGTCGGATGAGGGTGCTCTGGAGTGATGTGCAGGTTCATGTCTGGAGAACCCGGGGAGTGAAAATCACCACCAGAATTGCAGCTCTCTGGGGAGTCCCTTCTGCTCCCTGCTGGGGCCTAGAACAGGAGTTGCTAGACAGCTGTAGAATGAAAGCGGGTTTTTGAGTGAACACCTAATGTCTTTTGAGAGAAAGCCTAATGTCTCATTGGGCTTCATATCAGTAACACTTTTGTTTAGTGTGGACAATTTGTAAGGTCTTTATTGAATTTGTTGTAATATTGCTGTACTTTCCTTCTTTCAAAACGTTTTGGTGTCGTTGACTACAAGGCTTGGGGAATCTTATCTCCCTGAGTAGGGAATCAAAACCGTACCCCCCACATTGGAAGGCTAGGTCTCAACCAGTGGGGTTTCAGGGACGTCCTCACTCCCATGTTACAGATGAGCACACTGAGATCTGGCCAGGTCAAACAGGTTGTCCGGGGTCACATAATCCGTGAATGTCTAATTGGCATTTTGAATGGTAGCAGCCAGGATCTAGAATCCCCGCTTGACCTGCCTTAGAGCTTGCTTGTGAATTCACACCAGGCCG
Organism: Bos taurus; assembly: GCF_002263795.3. Classification (NCBI taxonomy): domain Eukaryota; kingdom Metazoa; phylum Chordata; class Mammalia; order Artiodactyla; family Bovidae; genus Bos; species Bos taurus. The sequence continues at coordinate 22,227,270 of NC_082638.1, forward strand.
GCTGACCACGGCTGTCCGCTGTCCCCAGACTGATTGTTCTTACATGTGGCTTTTTAAAGCAACCCTGCTCAAGAGTGAGTGTGGCTAAAGAGGAAACATCCAGGTCTTGGGGTTAGGGCTCTTAGTTAGTACTTCTGTCCCCCCATTTTGCATAAAAGACCAGGTTTTATCCAGTCTCAGAGTTTCAGAACATTCAGGGTTCCCCTTTCAGGTGTGGTCACATGCTCAAGGTTTTTGACTTACCTGTTCATCACCTTGAACAAGGATTGACTTCGTGTTTTCATTGACAGTGACTTCATACCTCAAGCGTGAAAATCACTTTATGTATGAAATAGAAAATTCCATATTTTGTGTAGGAAAATCGAGGCCAATTCTTTCAGTTGTTACATATACAGTGTTCTGTAACTCATAACGCAAGTCAGCACACAGATTTTCAAATGAGAAAGATGAAAAATTCCGTATTTCGTGTTACCTTGTTTATGCCCAATTCAACGTGAAATACCAGAATTTCATATTTCGCGGGGAAAAGCTCCGTGCCTGGAGTTTCAAATGCCGACATAGAGAAACCCATATTCAAGGCAGGAAAATCGGTGCCCGGATGTTCATTCATTAAATACAGAGAACTGCATGTTTCATGTAGGAAAATCACGACCCAGATTCTCCTACATGAAATATAAACAGTTCATTAGCTCATGGACTAAGTCTCTGCCACGATTTTCTTACAGAGGAAAGATAAAGACATGTAAGGAAATCCGTACTCAACAGAGGAAAAATCAGTGCCCCGGATTACATACGTAAAGTCATCAAAATTCCGTATTTTGTGTGCTAAAATCAGTGGCCTGATGTTCCTAAGTTTAATACACGACATTCCAGATTTCATGTGCAAAAGTCAGCACCCAGGTTTTCATACGGGAAATACACAGAATTCCAAATTTCATGCCGGCAAATAACACGTGCACCCATGATTCATATAACATATAGAGAATTCCATTTCCCTTTTGGGAAGTTTGTGGTGAGATTTTCACAGGTGAAACAGAGAGAATGCCACATTTCTTGGCAGAAAACTTAATGCATGTATTCTTTCGGGAAATAACGAGTTCCGCGCTTCACGTAAAAGACTGTTGCCCACGTGTCCAAATGTGACACAAACCTGGACTTCTCTGTGTAGAGAGAGATTTAGAGATGAAACATCTCTCAATCCGGAGATGCTAAGAACAGTGTCCCGCTAAGAGCCATGACTCACCAGTGCCAGAGGAATTGAAGTCTGCCCATTTATTGTACAGAGGCGCTTTCAAAGTAGCTCTGTTCTCATCCAGCCCCCAGGTGAGAACACACGCCAGCCTACCCCATCAGCCCAGGCCTGTGGGACTGGGACAGGTGAGAGGATCAACCTAGGACACCCTTTTAAGGAGTGATGTTTCAAACTGGCAAAGGCTGCACATAGCAGCGCTAAGTGCTGCTACAGTTCCCAAACCTTAGAGAAAAGGGCAAGCTGTGTTCATATGGCTGGTCATGTCGGGGAAAGAATGCTCCTTCACCTGAGGACAGAAAACCCTTTGTGGCCGGGTGTCCTAAGGGCTGTGCGTAGCCCCTCTTCTGTGCCGGGGAGTCTGGCCCACTCTGGCTCTGCTCCTTAGCATCCTCCCTGACTTGCCTCAGGTGCTTTTGGCCTGCCTCTCCTTTCTCCTCAGGGATCCGTGTTTACACCTACATGCCTGTTTACATGTACAGCTTGCTCCGTGGGTGAGATCCCTGGGCTTTCCTCCAGGGCTTTTCTCCAGTGTTTCTGCCGCCCCAAGATCGTCGTACTTTACACAAGCTCTTTCATGTTTTCAGTGTGCATTCTTCCATCCCCCAGCCAGGCCAGTTCAGAGAGTTCACACACACATTTTGCCCAGCGCACATGTGTTTGCACGCGCGTGCACGCACACACACACTCATACACACACTCACACACTCACACACCAACAATTCTGAAAAGCAACTTGCACACATGCGGAACTTTGGTTTACTGATCCAGGATAATGGACTTTGGTAAGCACCACTCTTTTTTTTTTTTGCCCCGGTTGATGTTTTCACTCGGTAATTGATCAAGTCAGTGTCCTCTTCTACTTCTATGGTATATCGTGGAAGGTGAATGGGAATGGCTCATGAGTGGGACTGATATCCAAAGAGGTTGGCAGGGTTGGAAGTCCTCACTGTGGACAGCGGAGTGACCTGTGCCTGTGTTCTCTACTCCTGTTGCCTTGGACTGGTTCACCGTGCCAGTCGGGTTGGTGTGATTCCATTCCCTGGGCTTTCCTTCCAGAAACGACACAGAAATAGCAAGGGACTTTGAACTTGAAATTGATCTCGCACCGCCTTTTCCCTAGGCTATAGAAGGTCACTGAGGACAAGAACTCATTCACAACTTTCTCTCTACAGAAAGGCAAGCCCCAATTCCTATCACCTGGGGGATGATTTACTGACAATCATGAAGAAATTCTGCATGGGCAATGCCAGTTGAATGATCAACACAAGGACACATGGGTAGGGGTAAACGTTAGTGTATTTCAACCGTGCGGCGCTGTTTATAGAACACTTAACAAGTCAACCCCAAACCGTTCCTGACAGAGAAAAACAAAAACATTTCCTGACATATGCATTCCTGCAACATCTTTGCCCTCTGTGATCCTAATCAATATTCTCCCTGCAATGAGTGATATTCCTGCACGTCAGGCATTACTGTAAGTGTGTGGGTATTCTTGTTTCCACATGTGGGTCACTGTTAACTATTCCTGTGATAAAGCATTTCTTGATGTGCACAAATATCATGGAAGTCTTTCAAAAAGTCACAATTCAAGATGTTGGAAGCATTTGATCCAGGAAGGAAAGAATAGGTCCAATTCACATGCAGTCTAACAAAGATACGCAAACTTAACCAAAGAAGGAGTAAATACGAGCAACACCACGCATGTAGGTTGAATAGGGACGTGCAAGAACTCAGACAGATATGGCAGCAGAGCTGTGCATAATGGCACAAGCATGGGTGCAACATGAAAGAGGACAGGAGGCATAGGCAGACCCACAGGAAGAAACATCAACTCACATTCATGGGCAAACACAATGGAGACACCCAGTCTTCATTCTAAACAGAGGAAAACATGAACACATCCAGGGCACAGGAAGCAAATGCAGCTCAGGCTGGTTGAGCCAGAATGCGCGTGAATTCATCACTAAACCGGCGAGTCTCACACGCATCGATATTCGGCGGAAGAAAACCTTACACGACACATCCAAGTGTGCAGTCAACTCTAAGAGCACCTAGCCTTTAGGGCCCAAGTGAAAGCCCTAGAGAGCCTGGGACACAAGTCACGGCAAGTCTCCAGAGGATGACCATCCAGTCAACGAAGACTATCTCTGCACTCCACTCGAGGACAGGTTAGAGCTAATGCCAACCCTGGTCCTGAAGCACTGGCAGGAAATATTAGGCACTGGGGGACCCTGTCCTAAACTTTTCTTGTCTTTAACTTCTTTGCAATGCCTTACGGAAACTTCTGAATGTGGGTAAATGCCATGCAGTCCCTAGAATGAGCCCAGTCTAAGGTCCCGAAAACCATGCCCCAGTATGCCATCTCACACCCGCTGTCGAGTTATCACACCATAGTTTCTGCTTTGTTTTGTTTTGAACTAGGACTGGGAAAGACAGGTACCAGCCTGCCGGAGCCCCACGGATTCTTGGACGTTGACAGATTCAGAAAGTAAGAAGACATGTTTCCAGTGTCTCCTGGGCTGCTTGTTCAGAAAGCACCCAGAGACGGCCAAGCCTTGCCTTCTAGCGCTGTAGATGCGTCTCTGGAGAAGGGGCAAAGCTGGGGTGTACATGGTCAAATGCAAAAGCTGGCCCTGGGCAGGAGATCTCATGCAGGGCACCGTGAAGAGGACATCCATAAAACCTGTGAACTTTACCCTTTGCCCTCAAAAGAGATGCTGCTTCAGGGAGAAAAGTTGTAGAGTGAGAACTTCATGCGAGACAGAACTTCATGTGGGACATCACCCTCAGGCATGCCCACGGTGGAGCCCTTCTATCTGGGATGAGAGGACAACAGTGGGGGGACAGACGCTGAACTCTGCCTACTCCATTTGTGCCAGTCTGTCTTTTGCTCAATCCAGAGGTGGACGCGATTCCAGAAAGCAGTCATCTACTTCAGAAGGACCACCCTAAGTGCCTACCAGTCCCTCAGTGAGCTCCATGTGCTCCAGCTGTTCCCACTGGCCCTTGGCCCACACAGTAGTGGCAAAGCCCTAGATGAAGGACAGCTCCTTTGTGGTTGAAAACATTCTGTGCTGAGCCATTCCACAAGGAAGAGAAACTGTCACCAGAGGGCTGGTGAGAAAAAATGCTTTTTCTACAGCTTGGCCTGACAGAGGGCCTTGGGCAAAGACCTTAAGCCTTCCTGGAAAAAGGGATATTGACCCCTGAGCTGCAGCAGCAGCAGCAGCAGCAGCAGCAGCATGGGACACAGACCACATGGCTGCATAGGCTCACCCTAACAGCCTCTTTCCCCTCACTTCTGCCCCTGGACACGCTATACCGAAGCTGAGTTCTTGGAAAAAATAACAGAGTTCACATGAGCTCTAACATCTACGACGGGATCTGTTTTCCTTTATCTGATTCCTTGCAATTTCTCTTTTCCCCTGGTCACCTTTGCCAGAAACTAGTATCCTCACTGCCTTCCCACCCCTCACTTTCTCCCTAGGCCACAGCCCCCCTCCATATACCTTATACACAATGCCCTAAGATGTTACCTGGAACCCTAGCTCTGGGAAGCAGACTCTCAGCAAAGCTGACCGTGCACTCATATACACACTCATACACATGTGGCCTTCGAGGTTCATAGCGAGTTCAATGATAAGGCTTTTCCTTTGTTCTGTACCCTTATTAAAGTGTCTGATGATAGGCAACAGAGAAGATACCTGGGCCACCACCTTCCAACAGAATTGCATTCCACTGTTTCAATCTCTGGCCCTTGTTCACCAGACCCTTTCCACGAACAGCCACATTTCCCTTGTAAAATTGCCAGACCCACAGTCAATAGGCCCCTCATCTTCCTTCTCCGTCCTCCCCAACCCCCACCCCACAGGAAGAACGTCACCCCCTGACACAACCCCAACATACGACTTAGCCCCCTCTATGAATCTCCACAGACTGGTAATTCCCACGCGGTGAACTGACACTCGTACATGCAGCTGAAGTGTTTGTCCTGAGGACCTGCCCAAACAATACACGCACGCATGCAGCTGATGCTTTTTATTTTTCCTTTGCAGTGAATTCAGGGTTACTGGTGTCTCACTGTCGATCCACTTCAGCACCAGACCACTCTTCACTACTTTCCCGTCCAAGAGAACTATGCTGGCCATTGGTCTTCACGTGAAGCAGCTTCTTCGGTTTTCTGTTTTAGGTGAAGGGGGGCACGCCATCGTTAAGTGTCTCAAAAGCTGGGGGGATCGGGTTCCTTTCAAAACAGAGAGACAGAGATATGTACACTTACCCTCCCCGGAAACTCTAAAGACAGCTTGATTCTTTCAAGTCAGTTCCCAGGGGGGTGTGTCTGTGGACGTTTACATGCCCTAGAAGCACAGAGTAAAAAACAGGTATCCCAGTCTTCAGCGTAGAACTATTTACAATAGCTAGGACGTGGAAGCAGCCTATGTGTCCATCAGCAGATGAAGGGATAAGGAAGTTGGAGTACACATACACAGCGGTGTCTTACACAGCACTAACATGGAACGCGTCCATGTCAGTTCTAATGAGATGGAATGAACGTGGAGCCTACTATACCGCGTGAAGTAAGTCAGAAAGAGAAAGACAAACACTGTGCGTTCACACAAATATATGGAGTTGAGGACCTTGTACGTGGTGCTGAACATCCAACATGCAGGGCAGCAAAGAAGTAACAGACATATAAAGAACAGACTTTGGCCTCAGTGGGAGGTGGTGACGGTGGGTCAATGTGAGAGAGTAGCCCCAAAACGTTTACATTAGCTTATGCACAACAGATGATCAGTGCGAGTTTGACGCGTGCAGCAAGGCAACCAAAGTCATGTTGGGGGCAACCCAGACAGCCAGGCAGGGGAGGTCGGTGGGTGGCGGGTTCGGCATTTGGGGGGACACGTGTATCCCTATCGGTGATTCATGTTGGCCCATGTACAGCAAAACCTGTCACGGTATTGTAAAGTCATAATCCTCCAGTTAAAATAAATAAAAGAGGATTCTCCATAATCCTGCAGAGTGGTCAGTATGCTCAGAATGAGGGTGGCAGGAAAAAGATGCAAACGCAAATTAAAAACCAAAACGAGTGTGGTGATCAGAATCGAATCAAATGATGGGTCACTGGGGGAACCGCCTTGCACAAAGGAGACTCACAGGCCTTTTTGGAAATGGGACTTCATGAGGAAGAGCAGGTGGGTCCCAATTTAAGAGCAGCCTGAGGCTGGACTTGTTGGCCATGGAATGACGGTTCAGCCATGTGCAGCTGCCTCAGATATAAACTGCAGTGGCTTTGGCCTGTCCAGGCCACTTCATCCACCTCAAGCTTCTCTACTTAGAACCTGTTCTTCACCCCAGTTCTCTACCCTTGCTGTCCCTTGCTGATTCCCTCATGCCCTGGTGTCACTCTGTACTCCACGGAGTCTCACTGTCTTCACAAGTGGAATAAATGACCCAAGTTTTTGACAACACTTATGCCAGTGCTCGGCCCCTGGGCGCCTCACCTCTCGTCCTCCTGGTACCTTTTGTGGTGCAGCCTTCCTCCTCACATAGTACTGCAAAGGATTGGGCCACAGATCCCTTATGATGATCTGCCAGGGAAATGAGCAAGGTCAGCACAGGCCTGGCCAGACCATGAGCCCTCCCGTGCACGGCCAACAACTCCGACATAAGTCACCAGTTCTGGCCCAGTGGCCACGTGGGACCCCACCTCAGCAATCCAGTCAGATCCTGTGAAATTGTGGTCAAAGAACCAGTTGAAGAAGTTAACGCTGCTGTCGTGGTGCCTGCGCCTGTATGCCTTCCATTCAAAGCCCTGGTGCCACTGAACTGGAGTGGAATGAGATGCGTGGTATCCTGCAGGAAAAGCAGTTTGGGAGAAAGACCTAAATCACTTTTCGATTCAACCTAGACTTTTCTGCCCCCAACCACCGGGCCACCGCCCGCCACCCCTACCCACCCCCGCCCCCACCCAAGATCCAGGGAGCAGCTTCTCACCAGTGACCTTCATCAGGTACTCCTTGACAATCACTTCATTCTGGAAATACCTATTCCTCCGAAAGGACAATGTGATCTTGCAGTGACGAGTGGGATGCCTGAATTCCTCCACCTGCCAGGACAAAGTGTGCGGGGTGGGGTGGGTGTGAAACCTCTTTACAGAAGAGCTGTCCTTTCCTGTGTTAGGGATAGACCATGCCCTCTCCCCTCCCCAGTCACCTCCCCTCCACAATCATCAGTGTCCCCTGCCTGACCTCCAAGTTGGTCATGAAGTGAAGCATGTCTGCATCTTGCTTGCTCATCAAAACTGACATTTGGGGGTGGTTCATAAACTGCTTTAGGTCAAGGAGCCTCTAGATGCTAGAGGTAAAAGTGCTGGAAGAACAAAGCTAGCCTAAAGAGTAGAATGGCCCTCCCTGTTTGACTTCAACTTGCTACTGGTTAACTCGTCACATTTCGGTTCACGCGGGGCTATATGAATGCCGCACAAGGTCCAAGGCTGTGCCCATGAATGCCCTACCACGAGGAGGTTCTCTTCCTAACCGGATAAGCTTCATCTCAGCCCCTTGAAAGTTAGCTTACTTCGGGAAAACAAGCACTCCTAGCTAGAACCCGTAGGACCACTTACACTTCCCCACCCTTCCCCCATTCCAGACAAGCCTTCTCTCCGAAGAGACCCTGGTGCTAATGACAATTCTGATAGGGACCTCTCAAAGTATAGCCCAACTATCAATTTGGGCTAGCCAGAACAGCAAGGACATCACACCTACGATCAGGAACAGATATGCAGGACGGTAACCAATACCCACCATCCAGAAAAGTAAATACGGTACCAGAACTGCCAGATCTGTAAACTGTTCCTGCCATAGCCCGGCTTAAACAAACAAACAAACACAAAACTCACAAGCACCACACCAAGGGATACAACTTCGACCCAGAAGCCACGGATGCCCTGGATGATGGCGCTTCTGTGCTCTAGATGCACCTTCCGCCGCTGACTGGTCTTATGTTTCAGGCGAGCATGCGCCCTTTCGGCTTTCTTATTCACGGGCTCCAGCTCCAGCTGCAGGGCTGCCAGCGCCTCCAGTGCAGGCCGGTCACTCAGGGCTCCGGGCCTTGGATGGTCGTGGACATGCTCCTCCGAGGACACCTGCTCCTGCTCCTCGTATGCCACCACCTCCACCTCCTCCATGACGTCCAACACCAGCAGCTGGAACTCCTGCCCGAGTCCCGCCACCTCTCCCTCCTCCACAGCCGCACCTTCCTCCACTGCCTCCACCCAGAAGAGGGCGGCCTCCTCGCCTGGCGCACCACCTGCGGCCTGCATCGCCTCTGCCGCCCCCACCGGACTGGAAGGCCCCAGGGCCCCTCCCTCATGAAGACCCGGGCTCACAACTAAGATCCAGGATCCCGGAGTGCTGCCGCCTTCCTCTGGCCCCGTCTCACTCTCCATGGTATTCTCGCCGAAGCCCGGAACTGCAAACAAGCTGGACGCTAGAGCACGGCAGACGGCCCTCACGGGCCGCCCGCCGGCCGCAGTCTACGTGGTCCTACTCCCGACGGGTTACTGGGCAAGAGCCAGGGAACGGCGAAAGGGAGAGACGCATGCGCAGAACCCTCTGCCACCAGGCCCGCCTACTATGGCGACGGGAAGGGGCTGAACTCTCCACCCTGACCTCCTGACCTCATCCCAGAACCAATCAAATGGAGTCTAAAGCGGTTCGCTCCTGGGACACGCCCCTTGGAATCCTGGGCCCTCTTGCCAGCCTGTGACAGGCGGCCAATGTCGGCCCAGCGCAAAGTGGGCGTGTCCTGGCAAGCCTTTTGCCTGCCTAGCAGTGCAGCCGCGCCCGAGCAGCGACTGGGAGAGCCAGGGCCACCTGAAGCTGCAACAGTCCTCAAGCTTGAAGTTGCCCCTGGGGCAGCGCGCCCGTGTGCTCAGGGACACACTCAGGAAGACAGGGTTCCTGGGTACCTCAGGGACAGAGTTGCTCTCCTCCGATCCAAACCGCAAGCCACGGGGTGGGGGTGGGGGGAGTAGGAGGGAGGCGGGCAGGGTAGGGGGGTTTGGGGGAGGAGTGCGCGGTGGAGGGGGATGGGGAAGCGGGGCGGGGGCCCGGGTGGGGGCGGGCTTACGCCGACCTCACCCATGTGCACCTGCTGCAGAGTCATGGCTAAACTTGTGCCTTAGGCTTGAGCAGTTGTCAGGAATGCAGCCCTCCTCTGAGGAAGATGCAGAGCACTTTCCTCGGCTAGCTGTCCAAGCCCCACGATGCAGCCGCAAGCCCAACCAGCCTGGAGCCCCTGGCCTACGATCTGTCAGCCCTCGGCCTTTCCCCCGGCCCGTGGCTTAGGGCAGGCGCCCACGTAGCTAAGGATGTGCGCCTGCAGATGCACTTGCCAGAGGCACAGAGCTATTCCTGCAAGTGTTTCAAGTGGACCAAAGTGCTCCTCCTGACCATTAGTTACTCCTACGTCCGGGCCGCCTAGCTCAGGTGGGCACACTCAGGTTAAGTGCCTGGACAGTTTCCACTGCTCACGCTCTTTCTCCTAGGATGTCTGCTGTTTCACACTGAGCACCTACCTCCCTTAGTCCTGACACACTCACAGACCCACCACACCCCACCCCACCCCCCACACCCCCCCACAAACACACACAAACACGTGACACAAGTACACACATGCGTGCAACACACAGAGCCACAAATGCCAACAGGTGTTTCAGAGACTGAAGAACCAGTGGATCGCATGAAATGCATAGATGTCTTTATTTCTAACGGGAAAATGTTCATTCTGATCTTCAGATGTGAAATATAGAGAAGTCCATCTTCCATGAGGGAGAATCATGCCTAGATTTGGATACAGGAAGTATAGAGAACTCCTTATTTCATGGTGGACAGTCCTTGATTTATGCATGAGAAATACAAGGAGTTAAGTATTTCACGAAGAAACAGTGGTGCCCAGAATTTCATTTATGAAATAGAGATAATTCCAATTCCATATTGGTTCGCCAGATCTTAATTTCACACTTCATGTCAGTAAACTTTCATGGAGATCTTCATATACGAAATGTATACAATTTCAGGATTCAAGAAGGGAATTGTAGGCTCAACTTTTCATATGTAAAATATATAGAATTCCCCACTCATGTAGGAAAACGTGTGCACAGATATACGTCTGGGAGACACAAGATTCCACATATGATGAAGAAAATGATGCAAGTCGATTTTCATACATGAAATACCGATTTCCTATTTCAGGTAGAAACCTCTGCACCCATGTTCTCACATGTGAAAGAAGGACAATTGCATATTTTATGCAGAAAAATCATCTTTCTGGTTTTCATCTGCATGAATCAGGGAATGCAGAGCAAGTGCTCTGGAGCAATCCCGAAGAATAGCGTAGGCAGGGATGTGGGAGCGGCTCCAGGATAGCTGGGACCCCTGTGTACTTATGGCTTATTAATGTTGATGCATGGCAGAAGCCATTACAATATTGTATCATAATTAACCCCCAGTTGAATTTAATAAAAAGAAAAAGTGAAAGAAGAAAGGGACTCGACTGCTCTGTGGTGGCCTAAATGGGAAGGAAATCCAAAATTGACGGGATACACGTACAGCTAAAACTTGATTCACGCACAGCAGAAACCAAAGAAACACTGTAACGTGACTATGGCCCCAAAATAATGGTTGGAAGTACATCACATGTCCGGTATAATTCCGGCAGTGAAAAAATAAATGGTAGCCCCGTATGCAATACATGTTCTTGAGGAGAGTATGCTGAGTTAAATACTTGAGTTCGAGGAAGATGAAGGCTTTTACATCACACGACATTGTCACGTTGAAAGCCCTGCGTTATAGAAAGAGAGTAGGATGTGGTCATCGGGCCAGTGGAAATGGCCCCCGATGGTCCACGTTACCATCTTTTAGTCACAGGTTGACTCAGCTCATCCAGGAAGACACTGTAAAAGAGGCAGGATGGAAAACGGAGCTGCAGGCCTCAGCCCAAGACCATTAGGGAAGTTCGCAAACCCAACACCACCAACAGAAAGCCTCTCAGCTGAATGCACTGAGAGAGATATCAAAGCCTTCCCACAGGGCCTTCCAGGCCCTTGGGCCTTGGGCTGGGTAATGAACTGTGGTGCTTGGACAAGCGTGAGGAAAGGCTGTGTCTTGCAGAGTCCCGGAGGCCTTGCTGGAGCCACTCAGCGGCCTGGCCCAGGTTTCAAAGCAACGGCCACCGTGTCCCATGCCCACCTCCATGTCCGAATGGTTGTGGCAATGTCCATGGGCCACAGTCTACAGGACCGAGCTCCCCATTTGGGTAGACGGAGGAGGCTGAGGGTCAGCTGCGTGCTGGGTACCTGGCTCCCTCATGGCAGGTGGCCGGGCAGTGTGTGGGGGCCTTGGTAAGAGGAGGGCACAGAGAACTGAGACCTGCCTCTTCCAGCTGGGACTACCAGGCTATACGGGGACCCCCTTCTCGCAACCAGGACCTTGGAGGGTGAAAGTCAATCTGGGGAATCTCCTTTCAGGGGATAGGGAATCATACTTGTTTCCCTTGAGGATTGCAGGACACAGTTAGCTGGCCACCAGCTCACCTCAAGAACACAAGATGTGACAGCAAGAAGTTTGCACCGGCTAATCACACCCCTCCCTCACGTTTCCTCTATGTGGCCTTTGCTGAAAGCCTTGACGGAGTTTGCCATTTCTCTTTCCACTGGCTTAGGCTTTTATTCTTTTCTAATACAAGCATTTAAAATTATAAGCACGTCTAGATCTGCATCTCACGAATTCTGATACGCTGTGTTTTTACTCTCACTCGTTTAAAGTATTTTCTGCTCGCTCTTTGTTATCCTGTACGTTTTTTAAAAAGTTTAGTTTAATTGGAGGTGAGTTACTTGACATTATTGTGGTGCTTTTTGCCGTACGTTCACACGAATCAGCCGTGTACATGCATTCCCCGTCCTGATTCCCACTCCCCATCCCATCCCTCTGGGTCATCCCAGTGCACCAGCCCTGAGCTCCCTGTCTCGTGCATCGAACCTGGCCTGGCGATGTATTTCGTATGTGATAATATACATGTTTCAATGCTATTCTCTCAAACCATCGCACCCTTGCCTTCTCCTACAGAGTCCCGAAATCTGTTCTTTACATCTGTGTCTCTTTTGCTGTCTCGCATATAGGGTCACTGTTAATTCCATCTGTCTCAATTCCATATATATGCGTGGGTTTTTCCTTCTGACTGACTTTTCTCTGCATAAGAGGCTCCACTTGCGTCCAGCTCATTAGAACTGATTCAAATGCATTCTTTTTAAGAGCTGAGTAATATTCTACTGTCTATATCTACCCCGGCTTGCGTCTCCAGTTCGTCTGCCCATGGACATCTAGGCTGCTTCCACGTCCTATCTGTTGTAAAGAGAGCCGCGACGAACACTGGGGCACGAGTGTGTTTTAATTCTGGTTTCTTCGGTGTGTATGCCCAGCAGAGGGATTGCTGGGTTGTATGGCAGTTCTATTTCCAGGTTTTTGAGCAGTCTGTACGTTGTTCCCATAGTGGCTGTGCTAGTTTGAAATTCACACAGACAGTGTGAGAGGGTTTCTTTTTTTCTCTGCCCCCTCTCAAACATTCATTGTCTGTAGATTTTGGACAGCAGCTATTCTGACCGGCCTGAGATGGTACCTCGTTGTGGTTTCGATTTGCGTTTCTCTGATAGTAAGGGATGTTGCGCATCTTTTCCTGTGTTTGATAGCCATCTGTATTTCTTTTTTGGAGAAATGTCTGTTTACTTCTTTGGCCCATGATGATGATTATTATTTTTTTTTTGGCCTGGGTCGCCTACTTTTCTGGAATTGAGTGCAGGAGTTGCTTGTATATTTTTTAGATTAATTCTTTACGAGTTGCTTCATTTGCTATTATTTGCCCCCATTCTGAATTCTGTCTTTCCACTTTGCTTGTAGTTTCCTTCGTTGAGCATAAGCTTTTAAGTTTAAGTAGGTCCCATTTGTTTTAGTTTTGCTTTTATTCCCATTATTCTGGGAGGTTCGCCAGAGAGGATCCTACTGTGCTTTACACCAGAGAGTGTTTTGCCTAAATTTTCCTCCAGCAGTGTAATCGTTTGCGGTCTCATGTTTAGATCTTCGATCCATTTTGAGTTTATATTTTGTGTGCGGTGTTAGCAAGTGTTGTAGTTTCATTCTTTTATGCGTGGTTGCCCAGTTTTCCCAGCGCCCCTTGCTGAAGAGATTGTCTTTTCTGCATTGTACATCCTCGTCTGCTTTGTCAAAGATAAGGTGTCCGTAGGTGCGGATACGAATCTCTGGGCTTTCTCTTTTGTTCCATTGACTTATGTTTCTGTCTTTGTGCCAGTACCATACTGCATTGATGACTGTGGCTTTGTAGTATAGCTTGAAGTTAGGCAGGCTGATTCCTGCAGTTCCATTCTTCTTTGTCAAGATTGCTTTGGCTCTTCCAGGTGTTTTGGATTTCCATACCAATTGTGAAATGACTGGTCCTAGTGCTCTGACAAATACTGCTCATAGCTTTACAGGGACTACACTGACCCTATCGATTGCTTTGGATAGATTTTAGTCCTCTATTTACTATTGCAGGAGGGCCAAATGCCCAGCATGAACTGACACCAACACCAATGTGTACACAAGGAACTGGGGTTTTAAAGGGAGAATTTGGGAATAGGCAAGGGGAATCATGGGAAGTCTATAGAGTCAGAAAATGACAGTTTGACAGAACGTGCGCAGGGAGTGTTGGTCCATGCGGAATATCTGGGTTTGCTAACCCTGTTACCTCTTAAAGGCAGGCTTTCTGCCCTCCCGTAGAGACTGGGCAACGGGCCCTATCCTTAAGTGTTGAGTGGAGCACATAGTCACTTCTATTGGCAGCCTTGAGTTTTCGTAGGTGGGGACTTTAAAGGGGTGGGGGTCATCCAAGGCATGCAGCCTTGAGCTGTTGCAAACTTAAAGACCCAGGTGCAGGCCTTACTGAGAAAGGGCTCCGTGGAGCCTTGCTCAAATTTGGCTAAGGTGAGAGTCGTTTTCCCTTGAAAGCAGAGAAACTCGAAGAGTGTGGATTGGGCCCTGCTCCCACCGCCGCTTGGAGCTGGGACAGCCTTCCCCAGGCGGTGGGGAGACCAAGCACATTTGCTTTTTCAGGTGTCCAGCAGAACGAGATCACACAGAAGCCATCAACCTCCACCATCACCCTGGTGACCAACACGGATTCGTCGCCCCTGGTCCCCAGCTCAGGACCCACGAGCACCCTTGCATCTTCGGTCAGCGCGCCCATCGCCACCGCTTCAGCTGATGTCGCTGCAGGCACCGCCGAGTACGCTAGCAGAGTGAGTGCCCGTGGTTGGATTGGGGAAGCCCAGCTTTGGGTCTTTCCAGGAATTAAAGGGGACCAGGAAGTGGTGGAATCCCTCCCCAACTCGCCTGTTCTCTTGGCCTGGTCCTTGTTAGGGATGTGGTGGCCAGGCTTGCCTGCTCTGTGTTCACTTGTGGGCACACTCTCCATTTAGGTTCTGTCTTCTGTCTTTTAAAATTTATTTTATTGAAGTATAGGTGATGTAGAAGGGTGTATTAATTTCGACGGTACAAGACAATGATTCAGTTATATACACGCATACTTTTTCATATTCCTTTCCATTATGGCTTACCACAGGATATTGATTGTCGTTCCCTGTGCTACACAGGAGGACCTTGTTGTTTATTTTACGTATAAGAGTTTGCACCTGGTAATCCCAGATTCCCAAAGCGTCCCGTCCACCACCCCAGCCCTCCTCTCTTACTTCTCTCTTAATTTGCCGAGTGCTTTCATGCTCACTGTCTAATCCGGGCAAGTAAAGCTTGCTGTCGGATGAGGGTGCTCTGGAGTGATGTGCAGGTTCATGTCTGGAGAACCCGGGGAGTGAAAATCACCACCAGAATTGCAGCTCTCTGGGGAGTCCCTTCTGCTCCCTGCTGGGGCCTAGAACAGGAGTTGCTAGACAGCTGTAGAATGAAAGCGGGTTTTTGAGTGAACACCTAATGTCTTTTGAGAGAAAGCCTAATGTCTCATTGGGCTTCATATCAGTAACACTTTTGTTTAGTGTGGACAATTTGTAAGGTCTTTATTGAATTTGTTGTAATATTGCTGTACTTTCCTTCTTTCAAAACGTTTTGGTGTCGTTGACTACAAGGCTTGGGGAATCTTATCTCCCTGAGTAGGGAATCAAAACCGTACCCCCCACATTGGAAGGCTAGGTCTCAACCAGTGGGGTTTCAGGGACGTCCTCACTCCCATGTTACAGATGAGCACACTGAGATCTGGCCAGGTCAAACAGGTTGTCCGGGGTCACATAATCCGTGAATGTCTAATTGGCATTTTGAATGGTAGCAGCCAGGATCTAGAATCCCCACTTGACCTGCCTTAGAGCTTGCTTGTGAATTCACACCAGGCCGGCTGACCACGGCTGTCCGCTGTCCCCAGACTGATTGTTCTTACATGTGGCTTTTTAAAGCAACCCTGCTCAAGAGTGAGTGTGGCTAAAGAGGAAACATCCAGGTCTTGGGGTTAGGGCTCTTAGTTAGTACTTCTGTCCCCCCATTTTGCATAAAAGACCAGGTTTTATCCAGTCTCAGAGTTTCAGAACATTCAGGGTTCCCCTTTCAGGTGTGGTCACATGCTCAAGGTTTTTGACTTACCTGTTCATCACCTTGAACAAGGATTGACTTCGTGTTTTCATTGACAGTGACTTCATACCTCAAGCGTGAAAATCACTTTATGTATGAAATAGAAAATTCCATATTTTGTGTAGGAAAATCGAGGCCAATTCTTTCAGTTGTTACATATACAGTGTTCTGTAACTCATAACGCAAGTCAGCACACAGATTTTCAAATGAGAAAGATGAAAAATTCCGTATTTCGTGTTACCTTGTTTATGCCCAATTCAACGTGAAATACCAGAATTTCATATTTCGCGGGGAAAAGCTCCGTGCCTGGAGTTTCAAATGCCGACATAGAGAAACCCATATTCAAGGCAGGAAAATCGGTGCCCGGATGTTCATTCATTAAATACAGAGAACTGCATGTTTCATGTAGGAAAATCACGACCCAGATTCTCCTACATGAAATATAAACAGTTCATTAGCTCATGGACTAAGTCTCTGCCACGATTTTCTTACAGAGGAAAGATAAAGACATGTAAGGAAATCCGTACTCAACAGAGGAAAAATCAGTGCCCCGGATTACATACGTAAAGTCATCAAAATTCCGTATTTTGTGTGCTAAAATCAGTGGCCTGATGTTCCTAAGTTTAATACACGACATTCCAGATTTCATGTGCAAAAGTCAGCACCCAGGTTTTCATACGGGAAATACACAGAATTCCAAATTTCATGCCGGCAAATAACACGTGCACCCATGATTCATATAACATATAGAGAATTCCATTTCCCTTTTGGGAAGTTTGTGGTGAGATTTTCACAGGTGAAACAGAGAGAATGCCACATTTCTTGGCAGAAAACTTAATGCATGTATTCTTTCGGGAAATAACGAGTTCCGCGCTTCACGTAAAAGACTGTTGCCCACGTGTCCAAATGTGACACAAACCTGGACTTCTCTGTGTAGAGAGAGATTTAGAGATGAAACATCTCTCAATCCGGAGATGCTAAGAACAGTGTCCCGCTAAGAGCCATGACTCACCAGTGCCAGAGGAATTGAAGTCTGCCCATTTATTGTACAGAGGCGCTTTCAAAGTAGCTCTGTTCTCATCCAGCCCCCAGGTGAGAACACACGCCAGCCTACCCCATCAGCCCAGGCCTGTGGGACTGGGACAGGTGAGAGGATCAACCTAGGACACCCTTTTAAGGAGTGATGTTTCAAACTGGCAAAGGCTGCACATAGCAGCGCTAAGTGCTGCTACAGTTCCCAAACCTTAGAGAAAAGGGCAAGCTGTGTTCATATGGCTGGTCATGTCGGGGAAAGAATGCTCCTTCACCTGAGGACAGAAAACCCTTTGTGGCCGGGTGTCCTAAGGGCTGTGCGTAGCCCCTCTTCTGTGCCGGGGAGTCTGGCCCACTCTGGCTCTGCTCCTTAGCATCCTCCCTGACTTGCCTCAGGTGCTTTTGGCCTGCCTCTCCTTTCTCCTCAGGGATCCGTGTTTACACCTACATGCCTGTTTACATGTACAGCTTGCTCCGTGGGTGAGATCCCTGGGCTTTCCTCCAGGGCTTTTCTCCAGTGTTTCTGCCGCCCCAAGATCGTCGTACTTTACACAAGCTCTTTCATGTTTTCAGTGTGCATTCTTCCATCCCCCAGCCAGGCCAGTTCAGAGAGTTCACACACACATTTTGCCCAGCGCACATGTGTTTGCACGCGCGTGCACGCACACACACACTCATACACACACTCACACACTCACACACCAACAATTCTGAAAAGCAACTTGCACACATGCGGAACTTTGGTTTACTGATCCAGGATAATGGACTTTGGTAAGCACCACTCTTTTTTTTTTTTGCCCCGGTTGATGTTTTCACTCGGTAATTGATCAAGTCAGTGTCCTCTTCTACTTCTATGGTATATCGTGGAAGGTGAATGGGAATGGCTCATGAGTGGGACTGATATCCAAAGAGGTTGGCAGGGTTGGAAGTCCTCACTGTGGACAGCGGAGTGACCTGTGCCTGTGTTCTCTACTCCTGTTGCCTTGGACTGGTTCACCGTGCCAGTCGGGTTGGTGTGATTCCATTCCCTGGGCTTTCCTTCCAGAAACGACACAGAAATAGCAAGGGACTTTGAACTTGAAATTGATCTCGCACCGCCTTTTCCCTAGGCTATAGAAGGTCACTGAGGACAAGAACTCATTCACAACTTTCTCTCTACAGAAAGGCAAGCCCCAATTCCTATCACCTGGGGGATGATTTACTGACAATCATGAAGAAATTCTGCATGGGCAATGCCAGTTGAATGATCAACACAAGGACACATGGGTAGGGGTAAACGTTAGTGTATTTCAACCGTGCGGCGCTGTTTATAGAACACTTAACAAGTCAACCCCAAACCGTTCCTGACAGAGAAAAACAAAAACATTTCCTGACATATGCATTCCTGCAACATCTTTGCCCTCTGTGATCCTAATCAATATTCTCCCTGCAATGAGTGATATTCCTGCACGTCAGGCATTACTGTAAGTGTGTGGGTATTCTTGTTTCCACATGTGGGTCACTGTTAACTATTCCTGTGATAAAGCATTTCTTGATGTGCACAAATATCATGGAAGTCTTTCAAAAAGTCACAATTCAAGATGTTGGAAGCATTTGATCCAGGAAGGAAAGAATAGGTCCACTTCACATGCAGTCTAACAAAGATACGCAAACTTAACCAAAGAAGGAGTAAATACGAGCAACACCACGCATGTAGGTTGAATAGGGACGTGCAAGAACTCAGACAGATATGGCAGCAGAGCTGTGCATAATGGCACAAGCATGGGTGCAACATGAAAGAGGGCAGGAGGCATAGGCAGACCCACAGGAAGAAACATCAACTCACATTCATGGGCAAACACAATGGAGACACCCAGTCTTCATTGTAAACAGAGGAAAACATGAACACATCCAGGGCACAGGAAGCAAATGCAGCTCAGGCTGGTTGAGCCAGAATGCGCGTGAATTCATCACTAAACCGGCGAGTCTCACACGCATCGATATTCGGCGGAAGAAAACCTTACACGACACATCCAAGTGTGCAGTCAACTCTAAGAGCACCTAGCCTTTAGGGCCCAAGTGAAAGCCCTAGAGAGCCTGGGACACAAGTCACGGCAAGTCTCCAGAGGATGACCATCCAGTCAACGAAGACTATCTCTGCACTCCACTCGAGGACAGGTTAGAGCTAATGCCAACCCTGGTCCTGAAGCACTGGCAGGAAATATTAGGCACTGGGGGACCCTGTCCTAAACTTTTCTTGTCTTTAACTTCTTTGCAATGCCTTACGGAAACTTCTGAATGTGGGTAAATGCCATGCAGTCCCTAGAATGAGCCCAGTCTAAGGTCCCGAAAACCATGCCCCAGTATGCCATCTCACACCCGCTGTCGAGTTATCACACCATAGTTTCTGCTTTGTTTTGTTTTGAACTAGGACTGGGAAAGACAGGTACCAGCCTGCCGGAGCCCCACGGATTCTTGGACGTTGACAGATTCAGAAAGTAAGAAGACATGTTTCCAGTGTCTCCTGGGCTGCTTGTTCAGAAAGCACCCAGAGACGGCCAAGCCTTGCCTTCTAGCGCTGTAGATGCGTCTCTGGAGAAGGGGCAAAGCTGGGGTGTACATGGTCAAATGCAAAAGCTGGCCCTGGGCAGGAGATCTCATGCAGGGCACCGTGAAGAGGACATCCATAAAACCTGTGAACTTTACCCTTTGCCCTCAAAAGAGATGCTGCTTCAGGGAGAAAAGTTGTAGAGTGAGAACTTCATGCGAGACAGAACTTCATGTGGGACATCACCCTCAGGCATGCCCACGGTGGAGCCCTTCTATCTGGGATGAGAGGACAACAGTGGGGGGACAGACGTTGAACTCTGCCTACTCCATTTGTGCCAGTCTGTCTTTTGCTCAATCCAGAGGTGGACGCGATTCCAGAAAGCAGTCATCTACTTCAGAAGGACCACCCTAAGTGCCGACCAGTCCCTCAGTGAGCTCCATGTGCTCCAGCTGTTCCCACTGGCCCTTGGCCCACACAGTAGTGGCAAAGCCCTAGATGAAGGACAGCTCCTTTGTGGTTGAAAACATTCTGTGCTGAGCCATTCCACAAGGAAGAGAAACTGTCACCAGAGGGCTGGTGAGAAAAAATGCTTTTTCTACAGCTTGGCCTGACAGAGGGCCTTGGGCAAAGACCTTAAGCCTTCCTGGAAAAAGGGATATTGACCCCTGAGCTGCAGCAGCAGCAGCAGCAGCAGCAGCATGGGACACAGACCACATGGCTGCATAGGCTCACCCTAACAGCCTCTTTCCCCTCACTTCTGCCCCTGGACACGCTATACCGAAGCTGAGTTCTTGGAAAAAATAACAGAGTTCACATGAGCTCTAACATCTACGACGGGATCTGTTTTCCTTTATCTGATTCCTTGCAATTTCTCTTTTCCCCTGGTCACCTTTGCCAGAAACTAGTATCCTCACTGCCTTCCCACCCCTCACTTTCTCCCTAGGCCACAGCCCCCCTCCATATACCTTATACACAATGCCCTAAGATGTTACCTGGAACCCTAGCTCTGGGAAGCAGACTCTCAGCAAAGCTGACCGTGCACTCATATACACACTCATACACACGTGGCCTTCGAGGTTCATAGCGAGTTCAATGATAAGGCCTTTCCTTTGTTCTGTGTACCCTTATTAAAGTGTCTGATGATAGGCAACAGAGAAGATACCTGGGCCACCACCTTCCAACAGAATTGCATTCCACTGTTTCAATCTCTGGCCCTTGTTCACCAGACCCTTTCCACGAACAGCCACATTTCCCTTGTAAAATTGCCAGACCCACAGTCAATAGGCCCCTCATCTTCCTTCTCCGTCCTCCCCAACCCCCACCCCACAGGAAGAACGTCACCCCCTGACACAACCCCAACATACGACTTAGCCCCCTCTATGAATCTCCACAGACTGGTAATTCCCACGCGGTGAACTGACACTCGTACATGCAGCTGAAGTGTTTGTCCTGAGGACCTGCCCAAACAATACACGCACGCATGCAGCTGATGCTTTTTATTTTTCCTTTGCAGTGAATTCAGGGTTACTGGTGTCTCACTGTCGATCCACTTCAGCACCAGACCACTCTTCACTACTTTCCCGTCCAAGAGAACTATGCTGGCCATTGGTCTTCACGTGAAGCAGCTTCTTCGGTTTTCTGTTTTAGGTGAAGGGGGGCACGCCATCGTTAAGTGTCTCAAAAGCTGGGGGGATCGGGTTCCTTTCAAAACAGAGAGACAGAGATATGTACACTTACCCTCCCCGGAAACTCTAAAGACAGCTTGATTCTTTCAAGTCAGTTCCCAGGGGGGTGTGTCTGTGAACGTTTACATGCCCTAGAAGCACAGAGTAAAAAACAGGTATCCCAGTCTTCAGCATAGAACTATTTACAATAGCTAGGACGTGGAAGCAGCCTACGTGTCCATCAGCAGATGAAGGGATAAGGAAGTTGGAGTACACATACACAGCGGTGTCTTACACAGCACTAACATGGAACGCGTCCATGTCAGTTCTAATGAGATGGAATGAACGTGGAGCCTACTATACCGCGTGAAGTAAGTCAGAAAGAGAAAGACAAACACTGTCCGTTCACACAAATATATGGAGTTGAGGACCTTGTACGTGGTGCTGAACATCCAACATGCAGGGCAGCAAAGAAGTAACAGACATATAAAGAACAGACTTTGGCCTCAGTGGGAGGTGGTGACGGTGGGTCAATGTGAGAGAGTAGCCCCAAAACGTTTACATTAGCTTATGCACAACAGATGATCAGTGCGAGTTTGACGCGTGCAGCAAGGCAACCAAAGTCATGTTGGGGGCAACCCAGACAGCCAGGCAGGGGAGGTCGGTGGGTGGCGGGTTCGGCATTTGGGGGGACACGTGTATCCCTATCGGTGATTCATGTTGGCCCATGTACAGCAAAACCTGTCACGGTATTGTAAAGTCATAATCCTCCAGTTAAAATAAATAAAAGAGGATTCTCCATAATCCTGCAGAGTGGTCAGTATGCTCAGAATGAGGGTGGCAGGAAAAAGATGCAAACGCAAATTAAAAACCAAAACGAGTGTGGTGATCAGAATCGAATCAAATGATGGGTCACTGGGGGAACCGCCTTGCACAAAGGAGACTCACAGGCCTTTTTGGAAATGGGACTTCATGAGGAAGAGCAGGTGGGTCCCAATTTAAGAGCAGCCTGAGGCTGGACTTGTTGGCCATGGAATGACGGTTCAGCCATGTGCAGCTGCCTCAGATATAAACTGCAGTGGCTTTGGCCTGTCCAGGCCACTTCATCCACCTCAAGCTTCTCTACTTAGAACCTGTTCTTCACCCCAGTTCTCTACCCTTGCTGTCCCTTGCTGATTCCCTCATGCCCTGGTGTCACTCTGTACTCCACGGAGTCTCACTGTCTTCACAAGTGGAATAAATGACCCAAGTTTTTGACAACACTTATGCCAGTGCTCGGCCCCTGGGCGCCTCACCTCTCGTCCTCCTGGTACCTTTTGTGGTGCAGCCTTCCTCCTCACATAGTACTGCAAAGGATTGGGCCACAGATCCCTTATGATGATCTGCCAGGGAAATGAGCAAGGTCAGCACAGGCCTGGCCAGACCATGAGCCCTCCCGTGCACGGCCAACAACTCCGACATAAGTCACCAGTTCTGGCCCAGTGGCCACGTGGGACCCCACCTCAGCAATCCAGTCAGATCCTGTGAAATTGTGGTCAAAGAACCAGTTGAAGAAGTTAACGCTGCTGTCGTGGTGCCTGCGCCTGTATGCCTTCCATTCAAAGCCCTGGTGCCACTGAACTGGAGTGGAACGAGATGCGTGGTATCCTGCAGGAAAAGCAGTTTGGGAGAAAGACCTAAATCACTTTTCGATTCAACCTAGACTTTTCTGCCCCCAACCACCGGGCCACCGCCCGCCACCCCTACCCACCCCCACCCCCACCCAAGATCCAGGGAGCAGCTTCTCACCAGTGACCTTCATCAGGTACTCCTTGACAATCACTTCATTCTGGAAATACCTATTCCTCCGAAAGGACAATGTGATCTTGCAGTGACGAGTGGGATGCCTGAATTCCTCCACCTGCCAGGACAAAGTGTGCGGGGTGGGGTGGGTGTGAAACCTCTTTACAGAAGAGCTGTCCTTTCCTGTGTTAGGGATAGACCATGCCCTCTCCCCTCCCCAGTCACCTCCCCTCCACAATCATCAGTGTCCCCTGCCTGACCTCCAAGTTGGTCATGAAGTGAAGCATGTCTGCATCTTGCTTGCTCATCAAAACTGACATTTGGGGGTGGTTCATAAACTGCTTTAGGTCAAGGAGCCTCTAGATGCTAGAGGTAAAAGTGCTGGAAGAACAAAGCTAGCCTAAAGAGTAGAATGGCCATCCCTGTTTGACTTCAACTTGCTACTGGTTAACTCGTCACATTTCGGTTCACGCGGGGCTATATGAATGCCGCACAAGGTCCAAGGCTGTGCCCATGAATGCCCTACCACGAGGAGGTTCTCTTCCTAACCGGATAAGCTTCATCTCAGCCCCTTGAAAGTTAGCTTACTTCGGGAAAACAAGCACTCCTAGCTAGAACCCGTAGGACCACTTACACTTCCCCACCCCTCCCCCATTCCAGACAAGCCTTCTCTCCGAAGAGACCCTGGTGCTAATGACAATTCTGATAGGGACCTCTCAAAGTATAGCCCAACTATCAATTTGGGCTAGCCAGAACAGCAAGGACATCACACCTACGATCAGGAACAGATATGCAGGACGGTAACCAATACCCACCATCCAGAAAAGTAAATACGGTACCAGAACTGCCAGATCTGTAAACTGTTCCTGCCATAGCCCGGCTTAAACAAACAAACAAACACAAAACTCACAAGCACCACACCAAGGGATACAACTTCGACCCAGAAGCCACGGATGCCCTGGATGATGGCGCTTCTGTGCTCTAGATGCACCTTCCGCCGCTGACTGGTCTTATGTTTCAGGCGAGCATGCGCCCTTTCGGCTTTCTTATTCACGGGCTCCAGCTCCAGCTGCAGGGCCGCCAGCGCCTCCAGTGCAGGCCGGTCACTCAGGGCTCCGGGCCTTGGATGGTCGTGGACATGCTCCTCCGAGGACACCTGCTCCTGCTCCTCGTATGCCACCACCTCCACCTCCTCCATGACGTCCAACACCAGCAGCTGGAACTCCTGCCCGAGTCCCGCCACCTCTCCCTCCTCCACAGCCGCACCTTCCTCCACTGCCTCCACCCAGAAGAGGGTGGCCTCCTCGCCTGGCGCACCACCTGCGGCCTGCATCGCCTCTGCCGCCCACACCGGACTGGAAGGCCCCAGGGCCCCTCCCTCATGAAGACCCGGGCTCACAACTAAGATCCAGGATCCCGGAGTGCTGCCGCCTTCCTCTGGCCCCGTCTCACTCTCCATGGTATTCTCGCCGAAGCCCGGAACTGCAAACAAGCTGGACGCTAGAGCACGGCAGACGGCCCTCACGGGCCGCCCGCCGGCCGCAGTCTACGTGGTCCTACTCCCGACGGGTTACTGGGCAAGAGCCAGGGAACGGCGAAAGGGAGAGACGCATGCGCAGAACCCTCTGCCACCAGGCCCGCCTACTATGGCGACGGGAAGGGGCTGAACTCTCCACCCTGACCTCCTGACCTCATCCCAGAACCAATCAAATGGAGTCTAAAGCGGTTCGCTCCCTGGACACGCCCCTTGGAATCCTGGGCCCTCTGCCAGCCTGTGACAGGCGGCTAATGTCGGCCCAGCGCAAAGAGGGCGTGTCCTGGCAAGCCTTTTGCCTGCCTAGCAGTGCAGCCGCGCCCGAGCAGCGACTGGGAGAGCCAGGGCCACCTGAAGCTGCAACAGTCCTCAAGCTTGAAGTTGCCCCTGGGGCAGCCCGCTCGTGTGCTCAGGGACCCACTCAGGAAGACAGGTTTCCTGGGTACCTCAGGGACAGAGTTGCTCTCCTCCGATCCAAACCGCAAGCCACGGGGTGGGGGTCGGGGGAGTAGGAGGGAGGCGGGCAGGGTAGGGGGTTTGGGGGAGGAGTGCGCGGTGGAGGGGGATGGGGAAGCGGGGCGGGGGCCCGGGTGGGGGCGGGCTTACGCCGACCTCACCCATGTGCACCTGCTGCAGAGTCACGGCTAAACTTGTGCCTTAGGCTTGAGCAGTTGTCAGGAATGCAGCCCTCCTCTGAGGAAGAGGCAGAGCACTTTCCTCGGCTAGCTGTCCAAGCCCCACGATGCAGCCCCAAGCCCAACCAGCCTGGAGCCCCTGGCCTACGGTCTGTCAGCCCTCGGCCTTTCCCCCGGCCCGTGGCTTAGGGCAGGCGCCCACGTAGCTAAGGATGTGCGCCTGCAGATACACTTGCCAGAGGCACAGAGCTATTCCTGCAAGTGTTTCAAGTGGACCAAAGTGCTCCTCCTGACCATTAGTTACTCCTACGTCCGGGCCGCCTAGCTCAGGTGGGCACACTCAGGTTAAGTGCCTGGACAGTTTCCACTGCTCACGCTCTTTCTCCTAGGACGTCTGCTGTTTCACACTGAGCACCTACCTCCCTTAGTCCTGACACACGCACAGACCCACCACACCCCACCTCCCTCCCCACACACACACACAAACATGTGACACAAGTACACACATGCGTGCAACACACAGAGCCACAATGCCAACAGGTGTTTCAGAGACTGAAGAACCAGTGGATCGCATGAAATGCATAGATGTCTTTATTTCTAACGGGAAAATGTTCATTCTGATCTTCAGATGTGAAATATAGAGAAGTCCATCTTCCATGGGGGAGAATCATGCCTAGATTTGGATACAGGAAATATAGAGAACTCCTTATTTCATGGTGGACAGTCCTTGATTTATGCATGAGAAATACAAGGAGTTAAGTATTTCACGAAGAAACAGTGGTGCCCAGAATTTCATTTATGAAATAGAGATAATTCCAATTCCATATTGGTTCGCCAGATCTTAATTTCACACTTCATGTCAGTAAACTTTCATGGAGATCTTCATATACGAAATGTATACAATTTCAGGATTCAAGAAGGGAATTGTAGGCTCAACTTTTCATATGTAAAATATATAGAATTCCCCACTCATGTAGGAAAACGTGTGCACAGATATACGTCTGGGAGACACAAGATTCCACATATGATGAAGAAAATGATGCAAGTCGATTTTCATACATGAAATACCGATTTCCTATTTCAGGTAGAAACCTCTGCACCCATGTTCTCACATGTGAAAGAAGGACAATTGCATATTTTATGCAGAAAAATCATCTTTCTGGTTTTCATCTGCATGAATCAGGGAATGCAGAGCAAGTGCTCTGGAGCAATCCCGAAGAATAGCGTAGGCAGGGATGTGGGAGCGGCTCCAGGATAGCTGGGACCCCTGTGTACTTATGGCTTATTAATGTTGATGCATGGCAGAAGCCATTACAATATTGTATCATAATTAACCCCCAGTTGAATTTAATAAAAAGAAAAAGTGAAAGAAGAAAGGGACTCGACTGCTCTGTGGTGGCCTAAATGGGAAGGAAATCCAAAATTGACGGGATACACGTACAGCTAAAACTTGATTCACGCACAGCAGAAACCAAAGAAACACTGTAACGTGACTATGGCCCCAAAATAATGGTTGGAAGTACATCACATGTCCGGTATAATTCCGGCAGTGAAAAAATAAATGGTAGCCCCGTATGCAATACATGTTCTTGAGGAGAGTATGCTGAGTTAAATACTTGAGTTCGAGGAAGATGAAGGCTTTTACATCACACGACATTGTCACGTTGAAAGCCCTGCGTTATAGAAAGAGAGTAGGATGTGGTCATCGGGCCAGTGGAAATGGCCCCCGATGGTCCACGTTACCATCTTTTAGTCACAGGTTGACTCAGCTCATCCAGGAAGACACTGTAAAAGAGGCAGGATGGAAAACGGAGCTGCAGGCCTCAGCCCAAGACCATTAGGGAAGTTCGCAAACCCAACACCACCAACAGAAAGCCTCTCAGCTGAATGCACTGAGAGAGATATCAAAGCCTTCCCACAGGGCCTTCCAGGCCCTTGGGCCTTGGGCTGGGTAATGAACTGTGGTGCTTGGACAAGCGTGAGGAAAGGCTGTGTCTTGCAGAGTCCCGGAGGCCTTGCTGGAGCCACTCAGCGGCCTGGCCCAGGTTTCAAAGCAACGGCCACCGTGTCCCATGCCCACCTCCATGTCCGAATGGTTGTGGCAATGTCCATGGGCCACAGTCTACAGGACCGAGCTCCCCATTTGGGTAGACGGAGGAGGCTGAGGGTCAGCTGCGTGCTGGGTACCTGGCTCCCTCATGGCAGGTGGCCGGGCAGTGTGTGGGGGCCTTGGTAAGAGGAGGGCACAGAGAACTGAGACCTGCCTCTTCCAGCTGGGACTACCAGGCTATACGGGGACCCCCTTCTCGCAACCAGGACCTTGGAGGGTGAAAGTCAATCTGGGGAATCTCCTTTCAGGGGATAGGGAATCATACTTGTTTCCCTTGAGGATTGCAGGACACAGTTAGCTGGCCACCAGCTCACCTCAAGAACACAAGATGTGACAGCAAGAAGTTTGCACCGGCTAATCACACCCTTCCCTCACGTTTCCTCTATGTGGCCTTTGCTGAAAGCCTTGACGGAGTTTGCCATTTCTCTTTCCACTGGCTTAGGCTTTTATTCTTTTCTAATACAAGCATTTAAAATTATAAGCACGTCTAGATCTGCATCTCACGAATTCTGATACGCTGTGTTTTTACTCTCACTCGTTTAAAGTATTTTCTGCTCGCTCTTTGTTATCCTGTACGTTTTTTAAAAAGTTTAGTTTAATTGGAGGTGAGTTACTTGACATTATTGTGGTGCTTTTTGCCGTACGTTCACACGAATCAGCCGTGTACATGCATTCCCCGTCCTGATTCCCACTCCCCATCCCATCCCTCTGGGTCATCCCAGTGCACCAGCCCTGAGCTCCCTGTCTCGTGCATCGAACCTGGCCTGGCGATGTATTTCGTATGTGATAATATACATGTTTCAATGCTATTCTCTCAAACCATCGCACCCTTGCCTTCTCCTACAGAGTCCCGAAATCTGTTCTTTACATCTGTGTCTCTTTTGCTGTCTCGCATATAGGGTCACTGTTAATTCCATCTGTCTCAATTCCATATATATGCGTGGGTTTTTCCTTCTGACTGACTTTTCTCTGCATAAGAGGCTCCACTTGCGTCCAGCTCATTAGAACTGATTCAAATGCATTCTTTTTAAGAGCTGAGTAATATTCTACTGTCTATATCTACCCCGGCTTGCGTCTCCAGTTCGTCTGCCCATGGACATCTAGGCTGCTTCCACGTCCTATCTGTTGTAAAGAGAGCCGCGACGAACACTGGGGCACGAGAGTCTTTTAATTCTGGTTTCTTCGGTGTGTATGCCCAGCAGAGGGATTGCTGGGTTGTATGGCAGTTCTAATTCCAGGTTTTTGAGCAGTCTGTACGTTGTTCCCATAGTGGCTGTGCTAGTTTGAAATTCACACAGACAGTGTGAGAGGGTTTCTTTTTTTCTCTGCCCCCTCTCAAACGTTTATTGTCTGTAGATTTTGGACAGCAGCCATTCTGACCGGCCTGAGATGGTACCTCGTTGTGGTTTCGATTTGCGTTTCCCTGATAGTAAGGGATGTTGCGCATCTTTTCATGTGTTTGATAGCCATCTGTATTTCTTTTTTGGAGAAATGTCTGTTTACTTCTTTGGCCCATGATTATTATTATTTTTTTATTTTGGCCTGGGTCGCCTACTTTTCTGGAATTGAGTGCAGGAGTTGCTTGTATATTTTTTAGATTAATTCTTTACAAGTTGCTTCATTTGCTATTATTTGCCCCCATTCTGAATTCTGTCTTTTCACTTTGCTTGTAGTTTCCTTCGTTGAGCATAAGCTTTTAAGTTTAAGTAGGTCCCATTTGTTTTAGTTTTGCTTTTATTCCCATTATTCTGGGAGGTTCGCCAGAGAGGATCCTACTGTGCTTTACACCAGAGAGTGTTTTGCCTAAATTTTCCTCCAGCAGTGTAATCGTTTGCGGTCTCATGTTTAGATCTTCGATCCATTTTGAGTTTATATTTTGTGTGCGGTGTTAGCAAGTGTTGTAGTTTCATTCTTTTATGCGTGGTTGCCCAGTTTTCCCAGCGCCCTTTGCTGAAGAGATTGTCTTTTCTGCATTGTACATCCTCGTCTGCTTTGTCAAAGATAAGGTGTCCGTAGGTGCGGATATGTATCTCTGGGCTTTCTCTTTTGTTCCATTGACTTATGTTTCTGTCTTTGTGCCAGTACCATACTGCATTGATGACGGTGGCTTTGTAGTATAGCTTGAAGTTAGGCAGGCTGATTCCTGCAGTTTCATTCTTCTTTGATAGATTTTAGTCCACTATTTACTATTGCAGGAGGGCCAAATGCCCAGCATGAACTGACACCAACACCAATGTGTACACAAGGAACTGGGGTTTTAAAGGGAGAATTTGGGAATAGGCAAGGGGAATCATGGGAAGTCTATAGAGTCAGAAAATGACAGTTTGACAGAACGTGCGCAGGGGGTGTCGGTCCATGCGGAATATCTGGGTTTGCTAACCCTGTTACCTCTTAAAGGCAGGCTTTCTGCCCTCCCGTAGAGACTGGGCAACGGGCCCTATCCTTAAGTGTTGAGTGGAGCACATAGTCACTTCTATTGGCAGCCTTGAGTTTTCGTAGGTGGGGACTTTAAAGGGGTGGGGGTCATCCAAGGCATGCAGCCTTGAGCTGTTGCAAACTTAAAGACCCAGGTGCAGGCCTTACTGAGAAAGGGCTCCGTGGAGCCTTGCTCAAATTTGGCTAAGGTGAGAGTCGTTTTCCCTTGAAAGCAGAGAAACTCGAAGAGTGTGGATTGGGCCCTGCTCCCACCGCCGCTTGGAGCTGGGACAGCCTTCCCCAGGCGGTGGGGAGACCAAGCACATTTGCTTTTTCAGGTGTCCAGCAGAACGAGATCACACAGAAGCCATCAACCTCCACCATCACCCTGGTGACCAACACGGATTCGTCGCCCCTGGTCCCCAGCTCAGGACCCACGAGCACCCTTGCATCTTCGGTCAGCGCGCCCATCGCCACCGCTTCAGCTGATGTCGCTGCAGGCACCGCCGAGTACGCTAGCAGAGTGAGTGCCCGTGGTTGGATTGGGGAAGCCCAGCTTTGGGTCTTTCCAGGAATTAAAGGGGACCAGGAAGTGGTGGAATCCCTCCCCAACTCGCCTGTTCTCTTGGCCTGGTCCTTGTTAGGGATGTGGTGGCCAGGCTTGCCTGCTCTGTGTTCACTTGTGGGCACACTCTCCATTTAGGTT
The DNA here is from genome assembly GCF_002263795.3 of Bos taurus. Classification (NCBI taxonomy): domain Eukaryota; kingdom Metazoa; phylum Chordata; class Mammalia; order Artiodactyla; family Bovidae; genus Bos; species Bos taurus. The sequence continues at coordinate 22,257,611 of NC_082638.1, forward strand.
CTGTCTTCTGTCTTTTAAAATTTATTTTATTGAAGTATAGGTGATGTAGAAGGGTGTATTAATTTCGACGGTACAAGACAATGATTCAGTTATATACACGCATACTTTTTCATATTCCTTTCCATTATGGCTTACCACAGGATATTGATTGTCGTTCCCTGTGCTACACAGGAGGACCTTGTTGTTTATTTTACGTATAAGAGTTTGCACCTGGTAATCCCAGATTCCCAAAGCGTCCCGTCCACCACCCCAGCCCTCCTCTCTACTTCTCTCTTAATTTGCCGAGTGCTTTCATGCTCACTGTCTAATCCGGGCAAGTAAAGCTTGCTGTCGGATGAGGGTGCTCTGGAGTGATGTGCAGGTTCATGTCTGGAGAACCCGGGGAGTGAAAATCACCACCAGAATTGCAGCTCTCTGGGGAGTCCCTTCTGCTCCCTGCTGGGGCCTAGAACAGGAGTTGCTAGACAGCTGTAGAATGAAAGCGGGTTTTTGAGTGAACACCTAATGTCTTTTGAGAGAAAGCCTAATGTCTCATTGGGCTTCATATCAGTAACACTTTTGTTTAGTGTGGACAATTTGTAAGGTCTTTATTGAATTTGTTGTAATATTGCTGTACTTTCCTTCTTTCAAAACGTTTTGGTGTCGTTGACTACAAGGCTTGGGGAATCTTATCTCCCTGAGTAGGGAATCAAAACCGTACCCCCCACATTGGAAGGCTAGGTCTCAACCAGTGGGGTTTCAGGGACGTCCTCACACCCATGTTACAGATGAGCACACTGAGATCTGGCCAGGTCAAACAGGTTGTCCGGGGTCACATAATCCGTGAATGTCTAATTGGCATTTGAATGGTAGCAGCCAGGATCTAGAATCCCCGCTTGACCTGCCTTAGAGCTCGCTTGTGAATTCACACCAGGCCGGCTGACCACGGCTGTCCGCTGTCCCCAGACTGATTGTTCTTACATGTGGCTTTTTAAAGCAACCCTGCTCAAGAGTGAGTGTGGCTAAAGAGGAAACATCCAGGTCTTGGGGTTAGGGCTCTTAGTTAGTACTTCTGTCCCCCCATTTTGCATAAAAGACCAGGTTTTATCCAGTCTCAGAGTTTCAGAACATTCAGGGTTCCCCTTTCAGGTGTGGTCTCATGCTCAAGGTTTTTGACTTACCTGTTCATCACCTTGAACAAGGATTGACTTCCTGTTTTCATTGACAGTGACTTCATACCTCAAGCGTGAAAATCACTTTATGTATGAAATAGAAAATTCCATATTTTGTGTAGGAAAATCGAGGCCAATTCTTTCAGTTGTTACATATACAGTGTTCTGTAACTCATAACGCAAGTCAGCACACAGATTTTCAAATGAGAAAGATGAAAAATTCCGTATTTCGTGTTACCTTGTTTATGCCCAATTCAATGTGAAATACCAGAATTTCATATTTCGCGGGGAAAAGCTCCGTGCCTGGAGTTTCAAATGCCGACGTAGAGAAACCCATATTCAAGGCAGGAAAATCGGTGCCCAGATGTTCATTCATTAAATACAGAGAACTGCATGTTTCATGTAGTAAAATCACGACCCAGATTCTCCTACATGAAATACAAACAGTTCATTAGCTCATGGACTAAGTCTCTGCCACGATTTTCTTACAGAGGAAAGATAAAGACATGTAAGGAAATCCGTACTCAACAGAGGAAAAATCAGTGCCCCGGATTACATACGTAAAGTCATCAAAATTCCGTATTTTGTGTGCTAAAATCAGTGGCCTGATGTTCCTAAGTTTAATACACGACATTCCAGATTTCATGTGCAAAAGTCAGCACCCAGGTTTTCATACGGGAAATACACAGAATTCCAAATTTCATGCCGGCAAATAACACGTGCACCCATGATTCATATAACATATAGAGAATTCCATTTCCCTTTTGGGAAGTTTGTGGTGAGATTTTCACAGGTGAAACAGAGAGAATGCCACATTTCTTGGCAGAAAACTTAATGCATGTATTCTTTCGGGAAATAACGAGTTCCGCGCTTCACGTAAAAGACTGTTGCCCACGTGTCCAAATGTGACACAAACCTGGACTTCTCTGTGTAGAGAGAGATATAGAGACGAAACATCTCTCAATCCGGAGATGCTAAGAACAGTGTCCCGCTAAGAGCCATGACTCACCAGTGCCAGAGGAATTGAAGTCTGCCCATTTATTGTACAGAGGCGCTTTCAAAGTAGCTCTGTTCTCATCCAGCCCCCAGGTGAGAACACACGCCAGCCTACCCCATCAGCCCAGGCCTGTGGGACTGGGACAGGTGAGAGGATCAACCTAGGACACCCTTTTAAGGAGTGATGTTTCAAACTGGCAAAGGCTGCACATAGCAGCGCTAAGTGCTGCTACAGTTCCCAAACCTTAGAGAAAAGGGCAAGCTGTGTTCATATGGCTGGTCATGTCGGGGAAAGAATGCTCCTTCACCTGAGGACAGAAAACCCTTTGTGGCCGGGTGTCCTAAGGGCTGTGCGTAGCCCCTCTTCTGTGCCGGGGAGTCTGGCCCACTCTGGCTCTGCTCCTTAGCATCCTCCCTGACTTGCCTCAGGTGCTTTTGGCCTGCCTCTCCTTTCTCCTCAGGGATCCGTGTTTACACTTACATGCCTGTTTACATGTACAGCTTGCTCCGTGGGTGAGATCCCTGGGCTTTCCTCCAGGGCTTTTCTCCAGTGTTTCTGCCGCCCCAAGATCGTCGTACTTTACACAAGCTCTTTCATGTTTTCAGTGTGCATTCTTCCATCCCCCAGCCAGGCCAGTTCAGAGAGTTCACACACACATTTTGCCCAGCGCACATGTGTTTGCACGCGCGTGCACGCGCGTGCACGCACACACACACTCATACACACACTCACACACTCACACACCAACAATTCTGAAAAGCAACTTGCACACATGCGGAACTTTGGTTTACTGATCCAGGATAATGGACTTTGGTAAGCACCACTCTTTTTTTTTTTTTTTTTTTGCCCCGTTGATGTTTTCAATCGGTAATTGATCAAGTCAGTGTCCTCTTCTACTTCTATGGTATATCGTGGAAGGTGAATGGGAATGGCTCATGAGTGGGACTGATATCCAAAGAGGTTGGCAGGGTTGGAAGTCCTCACTGTGGACAGCAGAGTGACCTGTGCCTGTGTTCTCTACTCCTGTTGCCTTGGACTGGTTCACCGTGCCAGTCGGGTTGGTGTGATTCCATTCCCTGGGCTTTCCTTCCAGAAACGACACAGAAATAGCAAGGGACTTTGAACTTGAAATTGATCTCGCACCGCCTTTTCCCTAGGCTATAGAAGGTCAGTGAGCACAAGAACTCTTTCACAACTTTCTCTGTACAGAAAGGCAAGCCCCAATTCCTATCACCTGGGGGATGATTTACTGACAATCATGAAGAAATTCTGCATGGGCAATGCCAGTTGAATGATCAACACAAGGACACATGGGTAGGGGTAAACGTTAGTGTATTTCAACCGTGCGGCGCTGTTTATAGAACACTTAACAAGTCAACCCCAAACCGTTCCTGACAGAGAAAAACAAAAACATTTCCTGACATATGCATTCCTGCAACATCTTTGCCCTCTGTGATCCTAATCAATATTCTCCCTGCAATGAGTGATATTCCTGCACGTCAGGCATTACTGTAAGTGTGTGGGTATTCTTGTTTCCACATGTGGGTCACTGTTAACTATTCCTGTGATAAAGCATTTCTTGATGTGCACAAATATCATGGAAGTCTTTCAAAAAGTCACAATTCAAGATGTTGGAAGCATTTGATCCAGGAAGGAAAGAATAGGTCCACTTCACATGCAGTCTAACAAAGATACGCAAACTTAACCAAAGAAGGAGTAAATACGAGCAACACCACGCATGTAGGTTGAATAGGGACGTGCAAGAACTCAGACAGATATGGCAGCAGAGCTGTGCATAATGGCACAAGCATGGGTGCAACATGAAAGAGGACAGGAGGCATAGGCAGACCCACAGGAAGAAACATCAACTCACATTCATGGGCAAACACAATGGAGACACCCAGTCTTCATTGTAAACAGAGGAAAACATGAACACATCCAGGGCACAGGAAGCAAATGCAGCTCAGGCTGGTTGAGCCAGAATGCGCGTGAATTCATCACTAAACCGGCGAGTCTCACACGCATCGATATTCGGCGGAAGAAAACCTTACACGACACATCCAAGTGTGCAGTCAACTCTAAGAGCACCTAGCCTTTAGGGCCCAAGTGAAAGCCCTAGAGAGCCTGGGACACAAGTCACGGCAAGTCTCCAGAGGATGACCATCCAGTCAACGAAGACTATCTCTGCACTCCACTCGAGGACAGGTTAGAGCTAATGCCAACCCTGGTCCTGAAGCACTGGCAGGAAATATTAGGCACTGGGGGACCCTGTCCTAAACTTTTCTTGTCTTTAACTTCTTTGCAATGCCTTACGGAAACTTCTGAATGTGGGTAAATGCCATGCAGTCCCTAGAATGAGCCCAGTCTAAGGTCCCGAAAACCATGCCCCAGTATGCCATCTCACACCCGCTGTCGAGTTATCACACCATAGTTTCTGCTTTGTTTTGTTTTGAACTAGGACTGGGAAAGACAGGTACCAGCCTGCCGGAGCCCCACGGATTCTTGGACGTTGACAGATTCAGAAAGTAAGAAGACATGTTTCCAGTGTCTCCTGGGCTGCTTGTTCAGAAAGCACCCAGAGACGGCCAAGCCTTGCCTTCTAGCGCTGTAGATGCGTCTCTGGAGAAGGGGCAAAGCTGGGGTGTACATGGTCAAATGCAAAAGCTGGCCCTGGGCAGGAGATCTCATGCAGGGCACCGTGAAGAGGACATCCATAAAACCTGTGAACTTTACCCTTTGCCCTCAAAAGAGATGCTGCTTCAGGGAGAAAAGTTGTAGAGTGAGAACTTCATGCGAGACAGAACTTCATGTGGGACATCACCCTCAGGCATGCCCACGGTGGAGCCCTTCTATCTGGGATGAGAGGACAAGAGTGGGGGGACAGACGCTGAACTCTGCCTACTCCATTTGTGCCAGTCTGTCTTTTGCTCAATCCAGAGGTGGACGCGATTCCAGAAAGCAGTCATCTACTTCAGAAGGACCACCCTAAGTGCCGACCAGTCCCTCAGTGAGCTCCATGTGCTCCAGCTGTTCCCACTGGCCCTTGGCCCACACAGTAGTGGCAAAGCCCTAGATGAAGGACAGCTCCTTTGTGGTTGAAAACATTCTGTGCTGAGCCATTCCACAAGGAAGAGAAACTGTCACCAGAGGGCTGGTGAGAAAAAATGCTTTTTCTACAGCTTGGCCTGACAGAGGGCCTTGGGCAAAGACCTTAAGCCTTCCTGGAAAAAGGGATATTGACCCCTGAGCTGCAGCAGCAGCAGCAGCAGCAGCAGCAGCATGGGACACAGACCACATGGCTGCATAGGCTCACCCTAACAGCCTCTTTCCCCTCACTTCTGCCCCTGGACACGCTATACCGAAGCTGAGTTCTTGGAAAAAATAACAGAGTTCACATGAGCTCTAACATCTACGACGGGATCTGTTTTCCTTTATCTGATTCCTTGCAATTTCTCTTTTCCCCTGGTCACCTTTGCCAGAAACTAGTATCCTCACTGCCTTCCCACCCCTCACTTTCTCCCTAGGCCACAGCCCCCCTCCATATACCTTATACACAATGCCCTAAGATGTTACCTGGAACCCTAGCTCTGGGAAGCAGACTCTCAGCAAAGCTGACCGTGCACTCATATACACACTCATACACATGTGGCCTTCGAGGTTCATAGCGAGTTCAATGATAAGGCTTTTCCTTTGTTCTGTACCCTTATTAAAGTGTCTGATGATAGGCAACAGAGAAGATACCTGGGCCACCACCTTCCAACAGAATTGCATTCCACTGTTTCAATCTCTGGCCCTTGTTCACCAGACCCTTTCCACGAACAGCCACATTTCCCTTGTAAAATTGCCAGACCCACAGTCAATAGGCCCCTCATCTTCCTTCTCCGTCCTCCCCAACCCCCACCCCACAGGAAGAACGTCACCCCCTGACACAACCCCAACATACGACTTAGCCCCCTCTATGAATCTCCACAGACTGGTAATTCCCACGCGGTGAACTGACACTCGTACATGCAGCTGAAGTGTTTGTCCTGAGGACCTGCCCAAACAATACACGCACGCATGCAGCTGATGCTTTTTATTTTTCCTTTGCAGTGAATTCAGGGTTACTGGTGTCTCACTGTCGATCCACTTCAGCACCAGACCACTCTTCACTACTTTCCCGTCCAAGAGAACTATGCTGGCCATTGGTCTTCACGTGAAGCAGCTTCTTCGGTTTTCTGTTTTAGGTGAAGGGGGGCACGCCATCGTTAAGTGTCTCAAAAGCTGGGGGGATCGGGTTCCTTTCAAAACAGAGAGACAGAGATATGTACACTTACCCTCCCCGGAAACTCTAAAGACAGCTTGATTCTTTCAAGTCAGTTCCCAGGGGGGTGTGTCTGTGAACGTTTACATGCCCTAGAAGCACAGAGTAAAAAACAGGTATCCCAGTCTTCAGCATAGAACTATTTACAATAGCTAGGACGTGGAAGCAGCCTACGTGTCCATCAGCAGATGAAGGGATAAGGAAGTTGGAGTACACATACACAGCGGTGTCTTACACAGCACTAACATGGAACGCGTCCATGTCAGTTCTAATGAGATGGAATGAACGTGGAGCCTACTATACCGCGTGAAGTAAGTCAGAAAGAGAAAGACAAACACTGTCCGTTCACACAAATATATGGAGTTGAGGACCTTGTACGTGGTGCTGAACATCCAACATGCAGGGCAGCAAAGAAGTAACAGACATATAAAGAACAGACTTTGGCCTCAGTGGGAGGTGGTGACGGTGGGTCAATGTGAGAGAGTAGCCCCAAAACGTTTACATTAGCTTATGCACAACAGATGATCAGTGCGAGTTTGACGCGTGCAGCAAGGCAACCAAAGTCATGTTGGGGGCAACCCAGACAGCCAGGCAGGGGAGGTCGGTGGGTGGCGGGTTCGGCATTTGGGGGGACACGTGTATCCCTATCGGTGATTCATGTTGGCCCATGTACAGCAAAACCTGTCACGGTATTGTAAAGTCATAATCCTCCAGTTAAAATAAATAAAAGAGGATTCTCCATAATCCTGCAGAGTGGTCAGTATGCTCAGAATGAGGGTGGCAGGAAAAAGATGCAAACGCAAATTAAAAACCAAAACGAGTGTGGTGATCAGAATCGAATCAAATGATGGGTCACTGGGGGAACCGCCTTGCACAAAGGAGACTCACAGGCCTTTTTGGAAATGGGACTTCATGAGGAAGAGCAGGTGGGTCCCAATTTAAGAGCAGCCTGAGGCTGGACTTGTTGGCCATGGAATGACGGTTCAGCCATGTGCAGCTGCCTCAGATATAAACTGCAGTGGCTTTGGCCTGTCCAGGCCACTTCATCCACCTCAAGCTTCTCTACTTAGAACCTGTTCTTCACCCCAGTTCTCTACCCTTGCTGTCCCTTGCTGATTCCCTCATGCCCTGGTGTCACTCTGTACTCCACGGAGTCTCACTGTCTTCACAAGTGGAATAAATGACCCAAGTTTTTGACAACACTTATGCCAGTGCTCGGCCCCTGGGCGCCTCACCTCTCGTCCTCCTGGTACCTTTTGTGGTGCAGCCTTCCTCCTCACATAGTACTGCAAAGGATTGGGCCACAGATCCCTTATGATGATCTGCCAGGGAAATGAGCAAGGTCAGCACAGGCCTGGCCAGACCATGAGCCCTCCCGTGCACGGCCAACAACTCCGACATAAGTCACCAGTTCTGGCCCAGTGGCCACGTGGGACCCCACCTCAGCAATCCAGTCAGATCCTGTGAAATTGTGGTCAAAGAACCAGTTGAAGAAGTTAACGCTGCTGTCGTGGTGCCTGCGCCTGTATGCCTTCCATTCAAAGCCCTGGTGCCACTGAACTGGAGTGGAATGAGATGCGTGGTATCCTGCAGGAAAAGCAGTTTGGGAGAAAGACCTAAATCACTTTTCGATTCAACCTAGACTTTTCTGCCCCCAACCACCGGGCCACCGCCCGCCACCCCTACCCACCCCCGCCCCCACCCAAGATCCAGGGAGCAGCTTCTCACCAGTGACCTTCATCAGGTACTCCTTGACAATCACTTCATTCTGGAAATACCTATTCCTCCGAAAGGACAATGTGATCTTGCAGTGACGAGTGGGATGCCTGAATTCCTCCACCTGCCAGGACAAAGTGTGCGGGGTGGGGTGGGTGTGAAACCTCTTTACAGAAGAGCTGTCCTTTCCTGTGTTAGGGATAGACCATGCCCTCTCCCCTCCCCAGTCACCTCCCCTCCACAATCATCAGTGTCCCCTGCCTGACCTCCAAGTTGGTCATGAAGTGAAGCATGTCTGCATCTTGCTTGCTCATCAAAACTGACATTTGGGGGTGGTTCATAAACTGCTTTAGGTCAAGGAGCCTCTAGATGCTAGAGGTAAAAGTGCTGGAAGAACAAAGCTAGCCTAAAGAGTAGAATGGCCCTCCCTGTTTGACTTCAACTTGCTACTGGTTAACTCGTCACATTTCGGTTCACGCGGGGCTATATGAATGCCGCACAAGGTCCAAGGCTGTGCCCATGAATGCCCTACCACGAGGAGGTTCTCTTCCTAACCGGATAAGCTTCATCTCAGCCCCTTGAAAGTTAGCTTACTTCGGGAAAACAAGCACTCCTAGCTAGAACCCGTAGGACCACTTACACTTCCCCACCCCTCCCCCATTCCAGACAAGCCTTCTCTCCGAAGAGACCCTGGTGCTAATGACAATTCTGATAGGGACCTCTCAAAGTATAGCCCAACTATCAATTTGGGCTAGCCAGAACAGCAAGGACATCACACCTACGATCAGGAACAGATATGCAGGACGGTAACCAATACCCACCATCCAGAAAAGTAAATACGGTACCAGAACTGCCAGATCTGTAAACTGTTCCTGCCATAGCCCGGCTTAAACAAACAAACAAACACAAAACTCACAAGCACCACACCAAGGGATACAACTTCGACCCAGAAGCCACGGATGCCCTGGATGATGGCGCTTCTGTGCTCTAGATGCACCTTCCGCTGCTGACTGGTCTTATGTTTCAGGCGAGCATGCGCCCTTTCGGCTTTCTTATTCACGGGCTCCAGCTCCAGCTGCAGGGCTGCCAGCGCCTCCAGTGCAGGCCGGTCACTCAGGGCTCCGGGCCTTGGATGGTCGTGGACATGCTCCTCCGAGGACACCTGCTCCTGCTCCTCGTATGCCACCACCTCCACCTCCTCCATGACGTCCAACACCAGCAGCTGGAACTCCTGCCCGAGTCCCGCCACCTCTCCCTCCTCCACAGCCGCACCTTCCTCCACTGCCTCCACCCAGAAGAGGGCGGCCTCCTCGCCTGGCGCACCACCTGCGGCCTGCATCGCCTCTGCCGCCCCCACCGGACTGGAAGGCCCCAGGGCCCCTCCCTCATGAAGACCCGGGCTCACAACTAAGATCCAGGATCCCGGAGTGCTGCCGCCTTCCTCTGGCCCCGTCTCACTCTCCATGGTATTCTCGCCGAAGCCCGGAACTGCAAACAAGCTGGACGCTAGAGCACGGCAGACGGCCCTCACGGGCCGCCCGCCGGCCGCAGTCTACGTGGTCCTACTCCCGACGGGTTACTGGGCAAGAGCCAGGGAACGGCGAAAGGGAGAGACGCATGCGCAGAACCCTCTGCCACCAGGCCCGCCTACTATGGCGACGGGAAGGGGCTGAACTCTCCACCCTGACCTCCTGACCTCATCCCAGAACCAATCAAATGGAGTCTAAAGCGGTTCGCTCCTGGGACACGCCCCTTGGAATCCTGGGCCCTCTTGCCAGCCTGTGACAGGCGGCCAATGTCGGCCCAGCGCAAAGTGGGCGTGTCCTGGCAAGCCTTTTGCCTGCCTAGCAGTGCAGCCGCGCCCGAGCAGCGACTGGGAGAGCCAGGGCCACCTGAAGCTGCAACAGTCCTCAAGCTTGAAGTTGCCCCTGGGGCAGCGCGCCCGTGTGCTCAGGGACACACTCAGGAAGACAGGGTTCCTGGGTACCTCAGGGACAGAGTTGCTCTCCTCCGATCCAAACCGCAAGCCACGGGGTGGGGGTGGGGGGAGTAGGAGGGAGGCGGGCAGGGTAGGGGGGTTTGGGGGAGGAGTGCGCGGTGGAGGGGGATGGGGAAGCGGGGCGGGGGCCCGGGTGGGGGCGGGCTTACGCCGACCTCACCCATGTGCACCTGCTGCAGAGTCATGGCTAAACTTGTGCCTTAGGCTTGAGCAGTTGTCAGGAATGCAGCCCTCCTCTGAGGAAGATGCAGAGCACTTTCCTCGGCTAGCTGTCCAAGCCCCACGATGCAGCCGCAAGCCCAACCAGCCTGGAGCCCCTGGCCTACGATCTGTCAGCCCTCGGCCTTTCCCCCGGCCCGTGGCTTAGGGCAGGCGCCCACGTAGCTAAGGATGTGCGCCTGCAGATGCACTTGCCAGAGGCACAGAGCTATTCCTGCAAGTGTTTCAAGTGGACCAAAGTGCTCCTCCTGACCATTAGTTACTCCTACGTCCGGGCCGCCTAGCTCAGGTGGGCACACTCAGGTTAAGTGCCTGGACAGTTTCCACTGCTCACGCTCTTTCTCCTAGGATGTCTGCTGTTTCACACTGAGCACCTACCTCCCTTAGTCCTGACACACTCACAGACCCACCACACCCCACCCCACCCCCCACACCCCCCCACAAACACACACAAACACGTGACACAAGTACACACATGCGTGCAACACACAGAGCCACAAATGCCAACAGGTGTTTCAGAGACTGAAGAACCAGTGGATCGCATGAAATGCATAGATGTCTTTATTTCTAACGGGAAAATGTTCATTCTGATCTTCAGATGTGAAATATAGAGAAGTCCATCTTCCATGAGGGAGAATCATGCCTAGATTTGGATACAGGAAGTATAGAGAACTCCTTATTTCATGGTGGACAGTCCTTGATTTATGCATGAGAAATACAAGGAGTTAAGTATTTCACGAAGAAACAGTGGTGCCCAGAATTTCATTTATGAAATAGAGATAATTCCAATTCCATATTGGTTCGCCAGATCTTAATTTCACACTTCATGTCAGTAAACTTTCATGGAGATCTTCATATACGAAATGTATACAATTTCAGGATTCAAGAAGGGAATTGTAGGCTCAACTTTTCATATGTAAAATATATAGAATTCCCCACTCATGTAGGAAAACGTGTGCACAGATATACGTCTGGGAGACACAAGATTCCACATATGATGAAGAAAATGATGCAAGTCGATTTTCATACATGAAATACCGATTTCCTATTTCAGGTAGAAACCTCTGCACCCATGTTCTCACATGTGAAAGAAGGACAATTGCATATTTTATGCAGAAAAATCATCTTTCTGGTTTTCATCTGCATGAATCAGGGAATGCAGAGCAAGTGCTCTGGAGCAATCCCGAAGAATAGCGTAGGCAGGGATGTGGGAGCGGCTCCAGGATAGCTGGGACCCCTGTGTACTTATGGCTTATTAATGTTGATGCATGGCAGAAGCCATTACAATATTGTATCATAATTAACCCCCAGTTGAATTTAATAAAAAGAAAAAGTGAAAGAAGAAAGGGACTCGACTGCTCTGTGGTGGCCTAAATGGGAAGGAAATCCAAAATTGACGGGATACACGTACAGCTAAAACTTGATTCACGCACAGCAGAAACCAAAGAAACACTGTAACGTGACTATGGCCCCAAAATAATGGTTGGAAGTACATCACATGTCCAGTATAATTCCGGCAGTGAAAAAATAAATGGTAGCCCCGTATGCAATACATGTTCTTGAGGAGAGTATGCTGAGTTAAATACTTGAGTTCGAGGAAGATGAAGGCTTTTACATCACACGACATTGTCACGTTGAAAGCCCTGCGTTATAGAAAGAGAGTAGGATGTGGTCATCGGGCCAGTGGAAATGGCCCCCGATGGTCCACGTTACCATCTTTTAGTCACAGGTTGACTCAGCTCATCCAGGAAGACACTGTAAAAGAGGCAGGATGGAAAACGGAGCTGCAGGCCTCAGCCCAAGACCATTAGGGAAGTTCGCAAACCCAACACCACCAACAGAAAGCCTCTCAGCTGAATGCACTGAGAGAGATATCAAAGCCTTCCCACAGGGCCTTCCAGGCCCTTGGGCCTTGGGCTGGGTAATGAACTGTGGTGCTTGGACAAGCGTGAGGAAAGGCTGTGTCTTGCAGAGTCCCGGAGGCCTTGCTGGAGCCACTCAGCGGCCTGGCCCAGGTTTCAAAGCAACGGCCACCGTGTCCCATGCCCACCTCCATGTCCGAATGGTTGTGGCAATGTCCATGGGCCACAGTCTACAGGACCGAGCTCCCCATTTGGGTAGACGGAGGAGGCTGAGGGTCAGCTGCGTGCTGGGTACCTGGCTCCCTCATGGCAGGTGGCCGGGCAGTGTGTGGGGGCCTTGGTAAGAGGAGGGCACAGAGAACTGAGACCTGCCTCTTCCAGCTGGGACTACCAGGCTATACGGGGACCCCCTTCTCGCAACCAGGACCTTGGAGGGTGAAAGTCAATCTGGGGAATCTCCTTTCAGGGGATAGGGAATCATACTTGTTTCCCTTGAGGATTGCAGGACACAGTTAGCTGGCCACCAGCTCACCTCAAGAACACAAGATGTGACAGCAAGAAGTTTGCACCGGCTAATCACACCCCTCCCTCACGTTTCCTCTATGTGGCCTTTGCTGAAAGCCTTGACGGAGTTTGCCATTTCTCTTTCCACTGGCTTAGGCTTTTATTCTTTTCTAATACAAGCATTTAAAATTATAAGCACGTCTAGATCTGCATCTCACGAATTCTGATACGCTGTGTTTTTATTCTCACTCGTTTAAAGTATTTTCTGCTCGCTCTTTGTTATCCTGTACGTTTTTTAAAAAGTTTAGTTTAATTGGAGGTGAGTTACTTGACATTATTGTGGTGCTTTTTGCCGTACGTTCACACGAATCAGCCGTGTACATGCATTCCCCGTCCTGATTCCCACTCCCCATCCCATCCCTCTGGGTCATCCCAGTGCACCAGCCCTGAGCTCCCTGTCTCGTGCATCGAACCTGGCCTGGCGATGTATTTCGTATGTGATAATATACATGTTTCAATGCTATTCTCTCAAACCATCGCACCCTTGCCTTCTCCTACAGAGTCCCGAAATCTGTTCTTTACATCTGTGTCTCTTTTGCTGTCTCGCATATAGGGTCACTGTTAATTCCATCTGTCTCAATTCCATATATATGCGTGGGTTTTTCCTTCTGACTGACTTTTCTCTGCATAAGAGGCTCCACTTGCGTCCAGCTCATTAGAACTGATTCAAATGCATTCTTTTTAAGAGCTGAGTAAAATTCTACTGTCTATATCTACCCCAGCTTTCATCTCCAGTTCGTCTGCCCATGGACATCTAGGCTGCTTCCACGTCCTATCTGTTGTAAAGAGAGCCGCGACGAACACTGGGGCACGAGTGTGTTTTAATTCTGGTTTCTTCGGTGTGTATGCCCAGCAGAGGGATTGCTGGGTTGTATGGCAGTTCTATTTCCAGGTTTTTGAGCACTCTGTACGTTGTTCCCATAGTGGCTGTGCTAGTTTGAAATTCACACAGACAGTGTGAGAGGGTTTCTTTTTTTCTCTGCCCCCTCTCAAACATTCATTGTCTGTAGATTTTGGACAGCAGCTATTCTGACTGGCCTGAGATGGTACCTCGTTGTGGTTTCGATTTGCGTTTCTCTGATAGTAAGGGATGTTGCGCATCTTTTCCTGTGTTTGATAGCCATCTGTATTTCTTTTTTGGAGAAATGTCTGTTTACTTCCTTGGCCCATGATGATGATTATTATTTTTTTTGGCCTGGGTCGCCTACTTTTCTGGAATTGAGTGCAGGAGTTGCTTGTATATTTTTTAGATTAATTCTTTACGAGTTGCTTCATTTGCTATTATTTGCCCCCATTCTGAATTCTGTCTTTCCACTTTGCTTGTAGTTTCCTTCGTTGAGCATAAGCTTTTAAGTTTAAGTAGGTCCCATTTGTTTTAGTTTTGCTTTTATTCCCATTATTCTGGGAGGTTCGCCAGAGAGGATCCTACTGTGCTTTACACCAGAGAGTGTTTTGCCTAAATTTTCCTCCAGCAGTGTAATCGTTTGCGGTCTCATGTTTAGATCTTCGATCCATTTTGAGTTTATATTTTGTGTGCGGTGTTAGCAAGTGTTGTAGTTTCATTCTTTTATGCGTGGTTGCCCAGTTTTCCCAGCGCCCCTTGCTGAAGAGATTGTCTTTTCTGCATTGTACATCCTCGTCTGCTTTGTCAAAGATAAGGTGTCCGTAGGTGCGGATACGAATCTCTGGGCTTTCTCTTTTGTTCCATTGACTTATGTTTCTGTCTTTGTGCCAGTACCATACTGCATTGATGACTGTGGCTTTGTAGTATAGCTTGAAGTTAGGCAGGCTGATTCCTGCAGTTCCATTCTTCTTTGTCAAGATTGCTTTGGCTCTTCCAGGTGTTTTGGATTTCCATACCAATTGTGAAATGACTGGTCCTAGTGCTCTGACAAATACTGCTCATAGCTTTACAGGGACTACACTGACCCTATCGATTGCTTTGGATAGATTTTAGTCCTCTATTTACTATTGCAGGAGGGCCAAATGCCCAGCATGAACTGACACCAACACCAATGTGTACACAAGGAACTGGGGTTTTAAAGGGAGAATTTGGGAATAGGCAAGGGGAATCATGGGAAGTCTATAGAGTCAGAAAATGACAGTTTGACAGAACGTGCGCAGGGGGTGTTGGTCCATGCGGAATATCTGGGTTTGCTAACCCTGTTACCTCTTAAAGGCAGGCTTTCTGCCCTCCCGTAGAGACTGGGCAACGGGCCCTATCCTTAAGTGTTGAGTGGAGCACATAGTCACTTCTATTGGCAGCCTTGAGTTTTCGTAGGTGGGGACTTTAAAGGGGTGGGGGTCATCCAAGGCATGCAGCCTTGAGCTGTTGCAAACTTAAAGACCCAGGTGCAGGCCTTACTGAGAAAGGGCTCCGTGGAGCCTTGCTCAAATTTGGCTAAGGTGAGAGTCGTTTTCCCTTGAAAGCAGAGAAACTCGAAGAGTGTGGATTGGGCCCTGCTCCCACCGCCGCTTGGAGCTGGGACAGCCTTCCCCAGGCGGTGGGGAGACCAAGCACATTTGCTTTTTCAGGTGTCCAGCAGAACGAGATCACACAGAAGCCATCAACCTCCACCATCACCCTGGTGACCAACACGGATTCGTCGCCCCTGGTCCCCAGCTCAGGACCCACGAGCACCCTTGCATCTTCGGTCAGCGCGCCCATCGCCACCGCTTCAGCTGATGTCGCTGCAGGCACCGCCGAGTACGCTAGCAGAGTGAGTGCCCGTGGTTGGATTGGGGAAGCCCAGCTTTGGGTCTTTCCAGGAATTAAAGGGGACCAGGAAGTGGTGGAATCCCTCCCCAACTCGCCTGTTCTCTTGGCCTGGTCCTTGTTAGGGATGTGGTGGCCAGGCTTGCCTGCTCTGTGTTCACTTGTGGGCACACTCTCCATTTAGGTTCTGTCTTCTGTCTTTTAAAATTTATTTTATTGAAGTATAGGTGATGTAGAAGGGTGTATTAATTTCGACGGTACAAGACAATGATTCAGTTATATACACGCATACTTTTTCATATTCCTTTCCATTATGGCTTACCACAGGATATTGATTGTCGTTCCCTGTGCTACACAGGAGGACCTTGTTGTTTATTTTACGTATAAGAGTTTGCACCTGGTAATCCCAGATTTCCAAAGCGTCCCATCCACCACCCCAGCCCTCCTCTCTTACTTCTCTCTTAATTTGCCGAGTGCTTTCATGCTCACTGTCTAATCCGGGCAAGTAAAGCTTGCTGTCGGATGAGGGTGCTCTGGAGTGATGTGCAGGTTCATGTCTGGAGAACCCGGGGAGTGAAAATCACCACCAGAATTGCAGCTCTCTGGGGAGTCCCTTCTGCTCCCTGCTGGGGCCTAGAACAGGAGTTGCTAGACAGCTGTAGAATGAAAGCGGGTTTTTGAGTGAACACCTAATGTCTTTTGAGAGAAAGCCTAATGTCTCATTGGGCTTCATATCAGTAACACTTTTGTTTAGTGTGGACAATTTGTAAGGTCTTTATTGAATTTGTTGTAATATTGCTGTACTTTCCTTCTTTCAAAACGTTTTGGTGTCGTTGACTACAAGGCTTGGGGAATCTTATCTCCCTGAGTAGGGAATCAAAACCGTACCCCCCACATTGGAAGGCTAGGTCTCAACCAGTGGGGTTTCAGGGACGTCCTCACTCCCATGTTACAGATGAGCACACTGAGATCTGGCCAGGTCAAACAGGTTGTCCGGGGTCACATAATCCGTGAATGTCTAATTGGCATTTTGAATGGTAGCAGCCAGGATCTAGAATCCCCACTTGACCTGCCTTAGAGCTTGCTTGTGAATTCACACCAGGCCGGCTGACCACGGCTGTCCGCTGTCCCCAGACTGATTGTTCTTACATGTGGCTTTTTAAAGCAACCCTGCTCAAGAGTGAGTGTGGCTAAAGAGGAAACATCCAGGTCTTGGGGTTAGGGCTCTTAGTTAGTACTTCTGTCCCCCCATTTTGCATAAAAGACCAGGTTTTATCCAGTCTCAGAGTTTCAGAACATTCAGGGTTCCCCTTTCAGGTGTGGTCACATGCTCAAGGTTTTTGACTTACCTGTTCATCACCTTGAACAAGGATTGACTTCGTGTTTTCATTGACAGTGACTTCATACCTCAAGCGTGAAAATCACTTTACGTATGAAATAGAAAATTCCATATTTTGTGTAGGAAAATCGAGGCCAATTCTTTCAGTTGTTACATATACAGTGTTCTGTAACTCATAACGCAAGTCAGCACACAGATTTTCAAATGAGAAAGATGAAAAATTCCGTATTTCGTGTTACCTTGTTTATGCCCAATTCAACGTGAAATACCAGAATTTCATATTTCGCGGGGAAAAGCTCCGTGCCTGGAGTTTCAAATGCCGACATAGAGAAACCCATATTCAAGGCAGGAAAATCGGTGCCCGGATGTTCATTCATTAAATACAGAGAACTGCATGTTTCATGTAGGAAAATCACGACCCAGATTCTCCTACATGAAATATAAACAGTTCATTAGCTCATGGACTAAGTCTCTGCCACGATTTTCTTACAGAGGAAAGATAAAGACATGTAAGGAAATCCGTACTCAACAGAGGAAAAATCAGTGCCCCGGATTACATACGTAAAGTCATCAAAATTCCGTATTTTGTGTGCTAAAATCAGTGGCCTGATGTTCCTAAGTTTAATACACGACATTCCAGATTTCATGTGCAAAAGTCAGCACCCAGGTTTTCATACGGGAAATACACAGAATTCCAAATTTCATGCCGGCAAATAACACGTGCACCCATGATTCATATAACATATAGAGAATTCCATTTCCCTTTTGGGAAGTTTGTGGTGAGATTTTCACAGGTGAAACAGAGAGAATGCCACATTTCTTGGCAGAAAACTTAATGCATGTATTCTTTCGGGAAATAACGAGTTCCGCGCTTCACGTAAAAGACTGTTGCCCACGTGTCCAAATGTGACACAAACCTGGACTTCTCTGTGTAGAGAGAGATTTAGAGATGAAACATCTCTCAATCCGGAGATGCTAAGAACAGTGTCCCGCTAAGAGCCATGACTCACCAGTGCCAGAGGAATTGAAGTCTGCCCATTTATTGTACAGAGGCGCTTTCAAAGTAGCTCTGTTCTCATCCAGCCCCCAGGTGAGAACACACGCCAGCCTACCCCATCAGCCCAGGCCTGTGGGACTGGGACAGGTGAGAGGATCAACCTAGGACACCCTTTTAAGGAGTGATGTTTCAAACTGGCAAAGGCTGCACATAGCAGCGCTAAGTGCTGCTACAGTTCCCAAACCTTAGAGAAAAGGGCAAGCTGTGTTCATATGGCTGGTCATGTCGGGGAAAGAATGCTCCTTCACCTGAGGACAGAAAACCCTTTGTGGCCGGGTGTCCTAAGGGCTGTGCGTAGCCCCTCTTCTGTGCCGGGGAGTCTGGCCCACTCTGGCTCTGCTCCTTAGCATCCTCCCTGACTTGCCTCAGGTGCTTTTGGCCTGCCTCTCCTTTCTCCTCAGGGATCCGTGTTTACACTTACATGCCTGTTTACATGTACAGCTTGCTCCGTGGGTGAGATCCCTGGGCTTTCCTCCAGGGCTTTTCTCCAGTGTTTCTGCCGCCCCAAGATCGTCGTACTTTACACAAGCTCTTTCATGTTTTCAGTGTGCATTCTTCCATCCCCCAGCCAGGCCAGTTCAGAGAGTTCACACACACATTTTGCCCAGCGCACATGTGTTTGCACGCGCGTGCACGCGCGTGCACGCACACACACACTCATACACACACTCACACACTCACACACCAACAATTCTGAAAAGCAACTTGCACACATGCGGAACTTTGGTTTACTGATCCAGGATAATGGACTTTGGTAAGCACCACTCTTTTTTTTTTTTTTTTTTTGCCCCGTTGATGTTTTCAATCGGTAATTGATCAAGTCAGTGTCCTCTTCTACTTCTATGGTATATCGTGGAAGGTGAATGGGAATGGCTCATGAGTGGGACTGATATCCAAAGAGGTTGGCAGGGTTGGAAGTCCTCACTGTGGACAGCAGAGTGACCTGTGCCTGTGTTCTCTACTCCTGTTGCCTTGGACTGGTTCACCGTGCCAGTCGGGTTGGTGTGATTCCATTCCCTGGGCTTTCCTTCCAGAAACGACACAGAAATAGCAAGGGACTTTGAACTTGAAATTGATCTCGCACCGCCTTTTCCCTAGGCTATAGAAGGTCAGTGAGCACAAGAACTCTTTCACAACTTTCTCTGTACAGAAAGGCAAGCCCCAATTCCTATCACCTGGGGGATGATTTACTGACAATCATGAAGAAATTCTGCATGGGCAATGCCAGTTGAATGATCAACACAAGGACACATGGGTAGGGGTAAACGTTAGTGTATTTCAACCGTGCGGCGCTGTTTATAGAACACTTAACAAGTCAACCCCAAACCGTTCCTGACAGAGAAAAACAAAAACATTTCCTGACATATGCATTCCTGCAACATCTTTGCCCTCTGTGATCCTAATCAATATTCTCCCTGCAATGAGTGATATTCCTGCACGTCAGGCATTACTGTAAGTGTGTGGGTATTCTTGTTTCCACATGTGGGTCACTGTTAACTATTCCTGTGATAAAGCATTTCTTGATGTGCACAAATATCATGGAAGTCTTTCAAAAAGTCACAATTCAAGATGTTGGAAGCATTTGATCCAGGAAGGAAAGAATAGGTCCACTTCACATGCAGTCTAACAAAGATACGCAAACTTAACCAAAGAAGGAGTAAATACGAGCAACACCACGCATGTAGGTTGAATAGGGACGTGCAAGAACTCAGACAGATATGGCAGCAGAGCTGTGCATAATGGCACAAGCATGGGTGCAACATGAAAGAGGACAGGAGGCATAGGCAGACCCACAGGAAGAAACATCAACTCACATTCATGGGCAAACACAATGGAGACACCCAGTCTTCATTGTAAACAGAGGAAAACATGAACACATCCAGGGCACAGGAAGCAAATGCAGCTCAGGCTGGTTGAGCCAGAATGCGCGTGAATTCATCACTAAACCGGCGAGTCTCACACGCATCGATATTCGGCGGAAGAAAACCTTACACGACACATCCAAGTGTGCAGTCAACTCTAAGAGCACCTAGCCTTTAGGGCCCAAGTGAAAGCCCTAGAGAGCCTGGGACACAAGTCACGGCAAGTCTCCAGAGGATGACCATCCAGTCAACGAAGACTATCTCTGCACTCCACTCGAGGACAGGTTAGAGCTAATGCCAACCCTGGTCCTGAAGCACTGGCAGGAAATATTAGGCACTGGGGGACCCTGTCCTAAACTTTTCTTGTCTTTAACTTCTTTGCAATGCCTTACGGAAACTTCTGAATGTGGGTAAATGCCATGCAGTCCCTAGAATGAGCCCAGTCTAAGGTCCCGAAAACCATGCCCCAGTATGCCATCTCACACCCGCTGTCGAGTTATCACACCATAGTTTCTGCTTTGTTTTGTTTTGAACTAGGACTGGGAAAGACAGGTACCAGCCTGCCGGAGCCCCACGGATTCTTGGACGTTGACAGATTCAGAAAGTAAGAAGACATGTTTCCAGTGTCTCCTGGGCTGCTTGTTCAGAAAGCACCCAGAGACGGCCAAGCCTTGCCTTCTAGCGCTGTAGATGCGTCTCTGGAGAAGGGGCAAAGCTGGGGTGTACATGGTCAAATGCAAAAGCTGGCCCCGGGCAGGAGATCTCATGCAGGGCACCGTGAAGAGGACATCCATAAAACCTGTGAACTTTACCCTTTGCCCTCAAAAGAGATGCTGCTTCAGGGAGAAAAGTTGTAGAGTGAGAACTTCATGCGAGACAGAACTTCATGTGGGACATCACCCTCAGGCATGCCCACGGTGGAGCCCTTCTATCTGGGATGAGAGGACAACAGTGGGGGGACAGACGTTGAACTCTGCCTACTCCATTTGTGCCAGTCTGTCTTTTGCTCAATCCAGAGGTGGACGCGATTCCAGAAAGCAGTCATCTACTTCAGAAGGACCACCCTAAGTGCCGACCAGTCCCTCAGTGAGCTCCATGTGCTCCAGCTGTTCCCACTGGCCCTTGGCCCACACAGTAGTGGCAAAGCCCTAGATGAAGGACAGCTCCTTTGTGGTTGAAAACATTCTGTGCTGAGCCATTCCACAAGGAAGAGAAACTGTCACCAGAGGGCTGGTGAGAAAAAATGCTTTTTCTACAGCTTGGCCTGACAGAGGGCCTTGGGCAAAGACCTTAAGCCTTCCTGGAAAAAGGGATATTGACCCCTGAGCTGCAGCAGCAGCAGCAGCAGCAGCAGCAGCATGGGACACAGACCACATGGCTGCATAGGCTCACCCTAACAGCCTCTTTCCCCTCACTTCTGCCCCTGGACACGCTATACCGAAGCTGAGTTCTTGGAAAAAATAACAGAGTTCACATGAGCTCTAACATCTACGACGGGATCTGTTTTCCTTTATCTGATTCCTTGCAATTTCTCTTTTCCCCTGGTCACCTTTGCCAGAAACTAGTATCCTCACTGCCTTCCCACCCCTCACTTTCTCCCTAGGCCACAGCCCCCCTCCATATACCTTATACACAATGCCCTAAGATGTTACCTGGAACCCTAGCTCTGGGAAGCAGACTCTCAGCAAAGCTGACCGTGCACTCATATACACACTCATACACATGTGGCCTTCGAGGTTCATAGCGAGTTCAATGATAAGGCTTTTCCTTTGTTCTGTACCCTTATTAAAGTGTCTGATGATAGGCAACAGAGAAGATACCTGGGCCACCACCTTCCAACAGAATTGCATTCCACTGTTTCAATCTCTGGCCCTTGTTCACCAGACCCTTTCCACGAACAGCCACATTTCCCTTGTAAAATTGCCAGACCCACAGTCAATAGGCCCCTCATCTTCCTTCTCCGTCCTCCCCAACCCCCACCCCACAGGAAGAACGTCACCCCCTGACACAACCCCAACATACGACTTAGCCCCCTCTATGAATCTCCACAGACTGGTAATTCCCACGCGGTGAACTGACACTCGTACATGCAGCTGAAGTGTTTGTCCTGAGGACCTGCCCAAACAATACACGCACGCATGCAGCTGATGCTTTTTATTTTTCCTTTGCAGTGAATTCAGGGTTACTGGTGTCTCACTGTCGATCCACTTCAGCACCAGACCACTCTTCACTACTTTCCCGTCCAAGAGAACTATGCTGGCCATTGGTCTTCACGTGAAGCAGCTTCTTCGGTTTTCTGTTTTAGGTGAAGGGGGGCACGCCATCGTTAAGTGTCTCAAAAGCTGGGGGGATCGGGTTCCTTTCAAAACAGAGAGACAGAGATATGTACACTTACCCTCCCCGGAAACTCTAAAGACAGCTTGATTCTTTCAAGTCAGTTCCCAGGGGGGTGTGTCTGTGAACGTTTACATGCCCTAGAAGCACAGAGTAAAAAACAGGTATCCCAGTCTTCAGCGTAGAACTATTTACAATAGCTAGGACGTGGAAGCAGCCTACGTGTCCATCAGCAGATGAAGGGATAAGGAAGTTGGAGTACACATACACAGCGGTGTCTTACACAGCACTAACATGGAACGCGTCCATGTCAGTTCTAATGAGATGGAATGAACGTGGAGCCTACTATACCGCGTGAAGTAAGTCAGAAAGAGAAAGACAAACACTGTCCGTTCACACAAATATATGGAGTTGAGGACCTTGTACGTGGTGCTGAACATCCAACATGCAGGGCAGCAAAGAAGTAACAGACATATAAAGAACAGACTTTGGCCTCAGTGGGAGGTGGTGACGGTGGGTCAATGTGAGAGAGTAGCCCCAAAACGTTTACATTAGCTTATGCACAACAGATGACCAGTGCGAGTTTGACGTGTGCAGCAAGGCAACCAAAGTCATGTTGGGGGCAACCCAGACAGCCAGGCAGGGGAGGTCGGTGGGTGGCGGGTTCGGCATTTGGGGGGACACGTGTATCCCTATCGGTGATTCATGTTGGCCCATGTACAGCAAAACCTGTCACGGTATTGTAAAGTCATAATCCTCCAGTTAAAATAAATAAAAGAGGATTCTCCATAATCCTGCAGAGTGGTCAGTATGCTCAGAATGAGGGTGGCAGGAAAAAGATGCAAACGCAAATTAAAAACCAAAACGAGTGTGGTGATCAGAATCGAATCAAATGATGGGTCACTGGGGGAACCGCCTTGCACAAAGGAGACTCACAGGCCTTTTTGGAAATGGGACTTCATGAGGAAGAGCAGGTGGGTCCCAATTTAAGAGCAGCCTGAGGCTGGACTTGTTGGCCATGGAATGACGGTTCAGCCATGTGCAGCTGCCTCAGATATAAACTGCAGTGGCTTTGGCCTGTCCAGGCCACTTCATCCACCTCAAGCTTCTCTACTTAGAACCTGTTCTTCACCCCAGTTCTCTACCCTTGCTGTCCCTTGCTGATTCCCTCATGCCCTGGTGTCACTCTGTACTCCACGGAGTCTCACTGTCTTCACAAGTGGAATAAATGACCCAAGTTTTTGACAACACTTATGCCAGTGCTCGGCCCCTGGGCGCCTCACCTCTCGTCCTCCTGGTACCTTTTGTGGTGCAGCCTTCCTCCTCACATAGTACTGCAAAGGATTGGGCCACAGATCCCTTATGATGATCTGCCAGGGAAATGAGCAAGGTCAGCACAGGCCTGGCCAGACCATGAGCCCTCCCGTGCACGGCCAACAACTCCGACATAAGTCACCAGTTCTGGCCCAGTGGCCACGTGGGACCCCACCTCAGCAATCCAGTCAGATCCTGTGAAATTGTGGTCAAAGAACCAGTTGAAGAAGTTAACGCTGCTGTCGTGGTGCCTGCGCCTGTATGCCTTCCATTCAAAGCCCTGGTGCCACTGAACTGGAGTGGAATGAGATGCGTGGTATCCTGCAGGAAAAGCAGTTTGGGAGAAAGACCTAAATCACTTTTCGATTCAACCTAGACTTTTCTGCCCCCAACCACCGGGCCACCGCCCGCCACCCCTACCCACCCCCGTCCCCACCCAAGATCCAGGGAGCAGCTTCTCACCAGTGACCTTCATCAGGTACTCCTTGACAATCACTTCATTCTGGAAATACCTATTCCTCCGAAAGGACAATGTGATCTTGCAGTGACGAGTGGGATGCCTGAATTCCTCCACCTGCCAGGACAAAGTGTGCGGGGTGGGGTGGGTGTGAAACCTCTTTACAGAAGAGCTGTCCTTTCCTGTGTTAGGGATAGACCATGCCCTCTCCCCTCCCCAGTCACCTCCCCTCCACAATCATCAGTGTCCCCTGCCTGACCTCCAAGTTGGTCATGAAGTGAAGCATGTCTGCATCTTGCTTGCTCATCAAAACTGACATTTGGGGGTGGTTCATAAACTGCTTTAGGTCAAGGAGCCTCTAGATGCTAGAGGTAAAAGTGCTGGAAGAACAAAGCTAGCCTAAAGAGTAGAATGGCCCTCCCTGTTTGACTTCAACTTGCTACTGGTTAACTCGTCACATTTCGGTTCACGCGGGGCTATATGAATGCCGCACAAGGTCCAAGGCTGTGCCCATGAATGCCCTACCACGAGGAGGTTCTCTTCCTAACCGGATAAGCTTCATCTCAGCCCCTTGAAAGTTAGCTTACTTCGGGAAAACAAGCACTCCTAGCTAGAACCCGTAGGACCACTTACACTTCCCCACCCCTCCCCCATTCCAGACAAGCCTTCTCTCCGAAGAGACCCTGGTGCTAATGACAATTCTGATAGGGACCTCTCAAAGTATAGCCCAACTATCAATTTGGGCTAGCCAGAACAGCAAGGACATCACACCTACGATCAGGAACAGATATGCAGGACGGTAACCAATACCCACCATCCAGAAAAGTAAATACGGTACCAGAACTGCCAGATCTGTAAACTGTTCCTGCCATAGCCCGGCTTAAACAAACAAACAAACACAAAACTCACAAGCACCACACCAAGGGATACAACTTCGACCCAGAAGCCACGGATGCCCTGGATGATGGCGCTTCTGTGCTCTAGATGCACCTTCCGCCGCTGACTGGTCTTATGTTTCAGGCGAGCATGCGCCCTTTCGGCTTTCTTATTCACGGGCTCCAGCTCCAGCTGCAGGGCCGCCAGCGCCTCCAGTGCAGGCCGGTCACTCAGGGCTCCGGGCCTTGGATGGTCGTGGACATGCTCCTCCGAGGACACCTGCTCCTGCTCCTCGTATGCCACCACCTCCACCTCCTCCATGACGTCCAACACCAGCAGCTGGAACTCCTGCCCGAGTCCCGCCACCTCTCCCTCCTCCACAGCCGCACCTTCCTCCACTGCCTCCACCCAGAAGAGGGCGGCCTCCTCGCCTGGCGCACCACCTGCGGCCTGCATCGCCTCTGCCGCCCACACCGGACTGGAAGGCCCCAGGGCCCCTCCCTCATGAAGACCCGGGCTCACAACTAAGATCCAGGATCCCGGAGTGCTGCCGCCTTCCTCTGGCCCCGTCTCACTCTCCATGGTATTCTCGCCGAAGCCCGGAACTGCAAACAAGCTGGACGCTAGAGCACGGCAGACGGCCCTCACGGGCCGCCCGCCGGCCGCAGTCTACGTGGTCCTACTCCCGACGGGTTACTGGGCAAGAGCCAGGGAACGGCGAAAGGGAGAGACGCATGCGCAGAACCCTCTGCCACCAGGCCCGCCTACTATGGCGACGGGAAGGGGCTGAACTCTCCACCCTGACCTCCTGACCTCATCCCAGAACCAATCAAATGGAGTCTAAAGCGGTTCGCTCCTGGGACACGCCCCTTGGAATCCTGGGCCCTCTTGCCAGCCTGTGACAGGCGGCCAATGTCGGCCCAGCGCAAAGTGGGCGTGTCCTGGCAAGCCTTTTGCCTGCCTAGCAGTGCAGCCGCGCCCGAGCAGCGACTGGGAGAGCCAGGGCCACCTGAAGCTGCAACAGTCCTCAAGCTTGAAGTTGCCCCTGGGGCAGCGCGCCCGTGTGCTCAGGGACACACTCAGGAAGACAGGGTTCCTGGGTACCTCAGGGACAGAGTTGCTCTCCTCCGATCCAAACCGCAAGCCACGGGGTGGGGGTGGGGGGAGTAGGAGGGAGGCGGGCAGGGTAGGGGGGTTTGGGGGAGGAGTGCGCGGTGGAGGGGGATGGGGAAGCGGGGCGGGGGCCCGGGTGGGGGCGGGCTTACGCCGACCTCACCCATGTGCACCTGCTGCAGAGTCATGGCTAAACTTGTGCCTTAGGCTTGAGCAGTTGTCAGGAATGCAGCCCTCCTCTGAGGAAGATGCAGAGCACTTTCCTCGGCTAGCTGTCCAAGCCCCACGATGCAGCCGCAAGCCCAACCAGCCTGGAGCCCCTGGCCTACGATCTGTCAGCCCTCGGCCTTTCCCCCGGCCCGTGGCTTAGGGCAGGCGCCCACGTAGCTAAGGATGTGCGCCTGCAGATGCACTTGCCAGAGGCACAGAGCTATTCCTGCAAGTGTTTCAAGTGGACCAAAGTGCTCCTCCTGACCATTAGTTACTCCTACGTCCGGGCCGCCTAGCTCAGGTGGGCACACTCAGGTTAAGTGCCTGGACAGTTTCCACTGCTCACGCTCTTTCTCCTAGGATGTCTGCTGTTTCACACTGAGCACCTACCTCCCTTAGTCCTGACACACTCACAGACCCACCACACCCCACCCCACCCCCCACACCCCCCCACAAACACACACAAACACGTGACACAAGTACACACATGCGTGCAACACACAGAGCCACAAATGCCAACAGGTGTTTCAGAGACTGAAGAACCAGTGGATCGCATGAAATGCATAGATGTCTTTATTTCTAACGGGAAAATGTTCATTCTGATCTTCAGATGTGAAATATAGAGAAGTCCATCTTCCATGAGGGAGAATCATGCCTAGATTTGGATACAGGAAGTATAGAGAACTCCTTATTTCATGGTGGACAGTCCTTGATTTATGCATGAGAAATACAAGGAGTTAAGTATTTCACGAAGAAACAGTGGTGCCCAGAATTTCATTTATGAAATAGAGATAATTCCAATTCCATATTGGTTCGCCAGATCTTAATTTCACACTTCATGTCAGTAAACTTTCATGGAGATCTTCATATACGAAATGTATACAATTTCAGGATTCAAGAAGGGAATTGTAGGCTCAACTTTTCATATGTAAAATATATAGAATTCCCCACTCATGTAGGAAAACGTGTGCACAGATATACGTCTGGGAGACACAAGATTCCACATATGATGAAGAAAATGATGCAAGTCGATTTTCATACATGAAATACCGATTTCCTATTTCAGGTAGAAACCTCTGCACCCATGTTCTCACATGTGAAAGAAGGACAATTGCATATTTTATGCAGAAAAATCATCTTTCTGGTTTTCATCTGCATGAATCAGGGAATGCAGAGCAAGTGCTCTGGAGCAATCCCGAAGAATAGCGTAGGCAGGGATGTGGGAGCGGCTCCAGGATAGCTGGGACCCCTGTGTACTTATGGCTTATTAATGTTGATGCATGGCAGAAGCCATTACAATATTGTATCATAATTAACCCCCAGTTGAATTTAATAAAAAGAAAAAGTGAAAGAAGAAAGGGACTCGACTGCTCTGTGGTGGCCTAAATGGGAAGGAAATCCAAAATTGACGGGATACACGTACAGCTAAAACTTGATTCACGCACAGCAGAAACCAAAGAAACACTGTAACGTGACTATGGCCCCAAAATAATGGTTGGAAGTACATCACATGTCCGGTATAATTCCGGCAGTGAAAAAATAAATGGTAGCCCCGTATGCAATACATGTTCTTGAGGAGAGTATGCTGAGTTAAATACTTGAGTTCGAGGAAGATGAAGGCTTTTACATCACACGACATTGTCACGTTGAAAGCCCTGCGTTATAGAAAGAGAGTAGGATGTGGTCATCGGGCCAGTGGAAATGGCCCCCGATGGTCCACGTTACCATCTTTTAGTCACAGGTTGACTCAGCTCATCCAGGAAGACACTGTAAAAGAGGCAGGATGGAAAACGGAGCTGCAGGCCTCAGCCCAAGACCATTAGGGAAGTTCGCAAACCCAACACCACCAACAGAAAGCCTCTCAGCTGAATGCACTGAGAGAGATATCAAAGCCTTCCCACAGGGCCTTCCAGGCCCTTGGGCCTTGGGCTGGGTAATGAACTGTGGTGCTTGGACAAGCGTGAGGAAAGGCTGTGTCTTGCAGAGTCCCGGAGGCCTTGCTGGAGCCACTCAGCGGCCTGGCCCAGGTTTCAAAGCAACGGCCACCGTGTCCCATGCCCACCTCCATGTCCGAATGGTTGTGGCAATGTCCATGGGCCACAGTCTACAGGACCGAGCTCCCCATTTGGGTAGACGGAGGAGGCTGAGGGTCAGCTGCGTGCTGGGTACCTGGCTCCCTCATGGCAGGTGGCCGGGCAGTGTGTGGGGGCCTTGGTAAGAGGAGGGCACAGAGAACTGAGACCTGCCTCTTCCAGCTGGGACTACCAGGCTATACGGGGACCCCCTTCTCGCAACCAGGACCTTGGAGGGTGAAAGTCAATCTGGGGAATCTCCTTTCAGGGGATAGGGAATCATACTTGTTTCCCTTGAGGATTGCAGGACACAGTTAGCTGGCCACCAGCTCACCTCAAGAACACAAGATGTGACAGCAAGAAGTTTGCACCGGCTAATCACACCCCTCCCTCACGTTTCCTCTATGTGGCCTTTGCTGAAAGCCTTGACGGAGTTTGCCATTTCTCTTTCCACTGGCTTAGGCTTTTATTCTTTTCTAATACAAGCATTTAAAATTATAAGCACGTCTAGATCTGCATCTCACGAATTCTGATACGCTGTGTTTTTATTCTCACTCGTTTAAAGTATTTTCTGCTCGCTCTTTGTTATCCTGTACGTTTTTTAAAAAGTTTAGTTTAATTGGAGGTGAGTTACTTGACATTATTGTGGTGCTTTTTGCCGTACGTTCACACGAATCAGCCGTGTACATGCATTCCCCGTCCTGATTCCCACTCCCCATCCCATCCCTCTGGGTCATCCCAGTGCACCAGCCCTGAGCTCCCTGTCTCGTGCATCGAACCTGGCCTGGCGATGTATTTCGTATGTGATAATATACATGTTTCAATGCTATTCTCTCAAACCATCGCACCCTTGCCTTCTCCTACAGAGTCCCGAAATCTGTTCTTTACATCTGTGTCTCTTTTGCTGTCTCGCATATAGGGTCACTGTTAATTCCATCTGTCTCAATTCCATATATATGCGTGGGTTTTTCCTTCTGACTGACTTTTCTCTGCATAAGAGGCTCCACTTGCGTCCAGCTCATTAGAACTGATTCAAATGCATTCTTTTTAAGAGCTGAGTAAAATTCTACTGTCTATATCTACCCCAGCTTTCATCTCCAGTTCGTCTGCCCATGGACATCTAGGCTGCTTCCACGTCCTATCTGTTGTAAAGAGAGCCGCGACGAACACTGGGGCACGAGTGTGTTTTAATTCTGGTTTCTTCGGTGTGTATGCCCAGCAGAGGGATTGCTGGGTTGTATGGCAGTTCTATTTCCAGGTTTTTGAGCACTCTGTACGTTGTTCCCATAGTGGCTGTGCTAGTTTGAAATTCACACAGACAGTGTGAGAGGGTTTCTTTTTTTCTCTGCCCCCTCTCAAACATTCATTGTCTGTAGATTTTGGACAGCAGCTATTCTGACCGGCCTGAGATGGTACCTCGTTGTGGTTTCGATTTGCGTTTCTCTGATAGTAAGGGATGTTGCGCATCTTTTCCTGTGTTTGATAGCCATCTGTATTTCTTTTTTGGAGAAATGTCTGTTTACTTCTTTGGCCCATGATGATGATTATTATTTTTTTTTTGGCCTGGGTCGCCTACTTTTCTGGAATTGAGTGCAGGAGTTGCTTGTATATTTTTTAGATTAATTCTTTACGAGTTGCTTCATTTGCTATTATTTGCCCCCATTCTGAATTCTGTCTTTCCACTTTGCTTGTAGTTTCCTTCGTTGAGCATAAGCTTTTAAGTTTAAGTAGGTCCCATTTGTTTTAGTTTTGCTTTTATTCCCATTATTCTGGGAGGTTCGCCAGAGAGGATCCTACTGTGCTTTACACCAGAGAGTGTTTTGCCTAAATTTTCCTCCAGCAGTGTAATCGTTTGCGGTCTCATGTTTAGATCTTCGATCCATTTTGAGTTTATATTTTGTGTGCGGTGTTAGCAAGTGTTGTAGTTTCATTCTTTTATGCGTGGTTGCCCAGTTTTCCCAGCGCCCCTTGCTGAAGAGATTGTCTTTTCTGCATTGTACATCCTCGTCTGCTTTGTCAAAGATAAGGTGTCCGTAGGTGCGGATACGAATCTCTGGGCTTTCTCTTTTGTTCCATTGACTTATGTTTCTGTCTTTGTGCCAGTACCATACTGCATTGATGACTGTGGCTTTGTAGTATAGCTTGAAGTTAGGCAGGCTGATTCCTGCAGTTCCATTCTTCTTTGTCAAGATTGCTTTGGCTCTTCCAGGTGTTTTGGATTTCCATACCAATTGTGAAATGACTGGTCCTAGTGCTCTGACAAATACTGCTCATAGCTTTATAGGGACTACACTGACCCTATCGATTGCTTTGGATAGATTTTAGTCCTCTATTTACTATTGCAGGAGGGCCAAATGCCCAGCATGAACTGACACCAACACCAATGTGTACACAAGCAACTGGGGTTTTAAAGGGAGAATTTGGGAATAGGCAAGGGGAATCATGGGAAGTCTATAGAGTCAGAAAATGACAGTTTGACAGAACGTGCGCAGGGGGTGTTGGTCCATGCGGAATATCTGGGTTTGCTAACCCTGTTACCTCTTAAAGGCGGGCTTTCTGCCCTCCCGTAGAGACTGGGCAACGGGCCCTATCCTTAAGTGTTGAGTGGAGCACATAGTCACTTCTATTGGCAGCCTTGAGTTTTCGTAGGTGGGGACTTTAAAGGGGTGGGGGTCATCCAAGGCATGCAGCCTTGAGCTGTTGGAAACTTAAAGACCCAGGTGCAGGCCTTACTGAGAAAGGGCTCCGTGGAGCCTTGCTCAAATTTGGCTAAGGTGAGAGTCGTTTTCCCTTGAAAGCAGAGAAACTCGAAGAGTGTGGATTGGGCCCTGCTCCCACCGCCGCTTGGAGCTGGGACAGCCTTCCCCAGGCGGTGGGGAGACCAAGCACATTTGCTTTTTCAGGTGTCCAGCAGAACGAGATCACACAGAAGCCATCAACCTCCACCATCACCCTGGTGACCAACACGGATTCGTCGCCCCTGGTCCCCAGCTCAGGACCCACGAGCACCCTTGCATCTTCGGTCAGCGCGCCCATCGCCACCGCTTCAGCTGATGTCGCTGCAGGCACCGCCGAGTACGCTAGCAGAGTGAGTGCCCGTGGTTGGATTGGGGAAGCCCAGCTTTGGGTCTTTCCAGGAATTAAAGGGGACCAGGAAGTGGTGGAATCCCTCCCCAACTCACCTGTTCTCTTGGCCTGGTCCTTGTTAGGGATGTGGTGGCCAGGCTTGCCTGCTCTGTGTTCACTTGTGGGCACACTCTCCATTTAGGTTCTGTCTTCTGTCTTTTAAAATTTATTTTATTGAAGTATAGGTGATGTAGAAGGGTGTATTAATTTCGACGGTACAAGACAATGATTCAGTTATATACACGCATACTTTTTCATATTCCTTTCCATTATGGCTTACCACAGGATATTGATTGTCGTTCCCTGTGCTACACAGGAGGACCTTGTTGTTTATTTTACGTATAAGAGTTTGCACCTGGTAATCCCAGATTCCCAAAGCGTCCCGTCCACCACCCCAGCCCTCCTCTCTACTTCTCTCTTAATTTGCCGAGTGCTTTCATGCTCACTGTCTAATCCGGGCAAGTAAAGCTTGCTGTCGGATGAGGGTGCTCTGGAGTGATGTGCAGGTTCATGTCTGGAGAACCCGGGGAGTGAAAATCACCACCAGAATTGCAGCTCTCTGGGGAGTCCCTTCTGCTCCCTGCTGGGGCCTAGAACAGGAGTTGCTAGACAGCTGTAGAATGAAAGCGGGTTTTTGAGTGAACACCTAATGTCTTTTGAGAGAAAGCCTAATGTCTCATTGGGCTTCATATCAGTAACACTTTTGTTTAGTGTGGACAATTTGTAAGGTCTTTATTGAATTTGTTGTAATATTGCTGTACTTTCCTTCTTTCAAAACGTTTTGGTGTCGTTGACTACAAGGCTTGGGGAATCTTATCTCCCTGAGTAGGGAATCAAAACCGTACCCCCCACATTGGAAGGCTAGGTCTCAACCAGTGGGGTTTCAGGGACGTCCTCACTCCCATGTTACAGATGAGCACACTGAGATCTGGCCAGGTCAAACAGGTTGTCCGGGGTCACATAATCCGTGAATGTCTAATTGGCATTTTGAATGGTAGCAGCCAGGATCTAGAATCCCCGCTTGACCTGCCTTAGAGCTTGCTTGTGAATTCACACCAGGCCGGCTGACCACGGCTGTCCGCTGTCCCCAGACTGATTGTTCTTACATGTGGCTTTTTAAAGCAACCCTGCTCAAGAGTGAGTGTGGCTAAAGAGGAAACATCCAGGTCTTGGGGTTAGGGCTCTTAGTTAGTACTTCTGTCCCCCCATTTTGCATAAAAGACCAGGTTTTATCCAGTCTCAGAGTTTCAGAACATTCAGGGTTCCCCTTTCAGGTGTGGTCACATGCTCAAGGTTTTTGACTTACCTGTTCATCACCTTGAACAAGGATTGACTTCGTGTTTTCATTGACAGTGACTTCATACCTCAAGCGTGAAAATCACTTTATGTATGAAATAGAAAATTCCATATTTTGTGTAGGAAAATCGAGGCCAATTCTTTCAGTTGTTACATATACAGTGTTCTGTAACTCATAACGCAAGTCAGCACACAGATTTTCAAATGAGAAAGATGAAAAATTCCGTATTTCGTGTTACCTTGTTTATGCCCAATTCAACGTGAAATACCAGAATTTCATATTTCGCGGGGAAAAGCTCCGTGCCTGGAGTTTCAAATGCCGACATAGAGAAACCCATATTCAAGGCAGGAAAATCGGTGCCCGGATGTTCATTCATTAAATACAGAGAACTGCATGTTTCATGTAGGAAAATCACGACCCAGATTCTCCTACATGAAATATAAACAGTTCATTAGCTCATGGACTAAGTCTCTGCCACGATTTTCTTACAGAGGAAAGATAAAGACATGTAAGGAAATCCGTACTCAACAGAGGAAAAATCAGTGCCCCGGATTACATACGTAAAGTCATCAAAATTCCGTATTTTGTGTGCTAAAATCAGTGGCCTGATGTTCCTAAGTTTAATACACGACATTCCAGATTTCATGTGCAAAAGTCAGCACCCAGGTTTTCATACGGGAAATACACAGAATTCCAAATTTCATGCCGGCAAATAACACGTGCACCCATGATTCATATAACATATAGAGAATTCCATTTCCCTTTTGGGAAGTTTGTGGTGAGATTTTCACAGGTGAAACAGAGAGAATGCCACATTTCTTGGCAGAAAACTTAATGCATGTATTCTTTCGGGAAATAACGAGTTCCGCGCTTCACGTAAAAGACTGTTGCCCACGTGTCCAAATGTGACACAAACCTGGACTTCTCTGTGTAGAGAGAGATTTAGAGATGAAACATCTCTCAATCCGGAGATGCTAAGAACAGTGTCCCGCTAAGAGCCATGACTCACCAGTGCCAGAGGAATTGAAGTCTGCCCATTTATTGTACAGAGGCGCTTTCAAAGTAGCTCTGTTCTCATCCAGCCCCCAGGTGAGAACACACGCCAGCCTACCCCATCAGCCCAGGCCTGTGGGACTGGGACAGGTGAGAGGATCAACCTAGGACACCCTTTTAAGGAGTGATGTTTCAAACTGGCAAAGGCTGCACATAGCAGCGCTAAGTGCTGCTACAGTTCCCAAACCTTAGAGAAAAGGGCAAGCTGTGTTCATATGGCTGGTCATGTCGGGGAAAGAATGCTCCTTCACCTGAGGACAGAAAACCCTTTGTGGCCGGGTGTCCTAAGGGCTGTGCGTAGCCCCTCTTCTGTGCCGGGGAGTCTGGCCCACTCTGGCTCTGCTCCTTAGCATCCTCCCTGACTTGCCTCAGGTGCTTTTGGCCTGCCTCTCCTTTCTCCTCAGGGATCCGTGTTTACACCTACATGCCTGTTTACATGTACAGCTTGCTCCGTGGGTGAGATCCCTGGGCTTTCCTCCAGGGCTTTTCTCCAGTGTTTCTGCCGCCCCAAGATCGTCGTACTTTACACAAGCTCTTTCATGTTTTCAGTGTGCATTCTTCCATCCCCCAGCCAGGCCAGTTCAGAGAGTTCACACACACATTTTGCCCAGCGCACATGTGTTTGCACGCGCGTGCACGCACACACACACTCATACACACACTCACACACTCACACACCAACAATTCTGAAAAGCAACTTGCACACATGCGGAACTTTGGTTTACTGATCCAGGATAATGGACTTTGGTAAGCACCACTCTTTTTTTTTTTTGCCCCGGTTGATGTTTTCACTCGGTAATTGATCAAGTCAGTGTCCTCTTCTACTTCTATGGTATATCGTGGAAGGTGAATGGGAATGGCTCATGAGTGGGACTGATATCCAAAGAGGTTGGCAGGGTTGGAAGTCCTCACTGTGGACAGCGGAGTGACCTGTGCCTGTGTTCTCTACTCCTGTTGCCTTGGACTGGTTCACCGTGCCAGTCGGGTTGGTGTGATTCCATTCCCTGGGCTTTCCTTCCAGAAACGACACAGAAATAGCAAGGGACTTTGAACTTGAAATTGATCTCGCACCGCCTTTTCCCTAGGCTATAGAAGGTCACTGAGGACAAGAACTCATTCACAACTTTCTCTCTACAGAAAGGCAAGCCCCAATTCCTATCACCTGGGGGATGATTTACTGACAATCATGAAGAAATTCTGCATGGGCAATGCCAGTTGAATGATCAACACAAGGACACATGGGTAGGGGTAAACGTTAGTGTATTTCAACCGTGCGGCGCTGTTTATAGAACACTTAACAAGTCAACCCCAAACCGTTCCTGACAGAGAAAAACAAAAACATTTCCTGACATATGCATTCCTGCAACATCTTTGCCCTCTGTGATCCTAATCAATATTCTCCCTGCAATGAGTGATATTCCTGCACGTCAGGCATTACTGTAAGTGTGTGGGTATTCTTGTTTCCACATGTGGGTCACTGTTAACTATTCCTGTGATAAAGCATTTCTTGATGTGCACAAATATCATGGAAGTCTTTCAAAAAGTCACAATTCAAGATGTTGGAAGCATTTGATCCAGGAAGGAAAGAATAGGTCCACTTCACATGCAGTCTAACAAAGATACGCAAACTTAACCAAAGAAGGAGTAAATACGAGCAACACCACGCATGTAGGTTGAATAGGGACGTGCAAGAACTCAGACAGATATGGCAGCAGAGCTGTGCATAATGGCACAAGCATGGGTGCAACATGAAAGAGGACAGGAGGCATAGGCAGACCCACAGGAAGAAACATCAACTCACATTCATGGGCAAACACAATGGAGACACCCAGTCTTCATTGTAAACAGAGGAAAACATGAACACATCCAGGGCACAGGAAGCAAATGCAGCTCAGGCTGGTTGAGCCAGAATGCGCGTGAATTCATCACTAAACCGGCGAGTCTCACACGCATCGATATTCGGCGGAAGAAAACCTTACACGACACATCCAAGTGTGCAGTCAACTCTAAGAGCACCTAGCCTTTAGGGCCCAAGTGAAAGCCCTAGAGAGCCTGGGACACAAGTCACGGCAAGTCTCCAGAGGATGACCATCCAGTCAACGAAGACTATCTCTGCACTCCACTCGAGGACAGGTTAGAGCTAATGCCAACCCTGGTCCTGAAGCACTGGCAGGAAATATTAGGCACTGGGGGACCCTGTCCTAAACTTTTCTTGTCTTTAACTTCTTTGCAATGCCTTACGGAAACTTCTGAATGTGGGTAAATGCCATGCAGTCCCTAGAATGAGCCCAGTCTAAGGTCCCGAAAACCATGCCCCAGTATGCCATCTCACACCCGCTGTCGAGTTATCACACCATAGTTTCTGCTTTGTTTTGTTTTGAACTAGGACTGGGAAAGACAGGTACCAGCCTGCCGGAGCCCCACGGATTCTTGGACGTTGACAGATTCAGAAAGTAAGAAGACATGTTTCCAGTGTCTCCTGGGCTGCTTGTTCAGAAAGCACCCAGAGACGGCCAAGCCTTGCCTTCTAGCGCTGTAGATGCGTCTCTGGAGAAGGGGCAAAGCTGGGGTGTACATGGTCAAATGCAAAAGCTGGCCCTGGGCAGGAGATCTCATGCAGGGCACCGTGAAGAGGACATCCATAAAACCTGTGAACTTTACCCTTTGCCCTCAAAAGAGATGCTGCTTCAGGGAGAAAAGTTGTAGAGTGAGAACTTCATGCGAGACAGAACTTCATGTGGGACATCACCCTCAGGCATGCCCACGGTGGAGCCCTTCTATCTGGGATGAGAGGACAACAGTGGGGGGACAGACGTTGAACTCTGCCTACTCCATTTGTGCCAGTCTGTCTTTTGCTCAATCCAGAGGTGGACGCGATTCCAGAAAGCAGTCATCTACTTCAGAAGGACCACCCTAAGTGCCGACCAGTCCCTCAGTGAGCTCCATGTGCTCCAGCTGTTCCCACTGGCCCTTGGCCCACACAGTAGTGGCAAAGCCCTAGATGAAGGACAGCTCCTTTGTGGTTGAAAACATTCTGTGCTGAGCCATTCCACAAGGAAGAGAAACTGTCACCAGAGGGCTGGTGAGAAAAAATGCTTTTTCTACAGCTTGGCCTGACAGAGGGCCTTGGGCAAAGACCTTAAGCCTTCCTGGAAAAAGGGATATTGACCCCTGAGCTGCAGCAGCAGCAGCAGCAGCAGCAGCATGGGACACAGACCACATGGCTGCATAGGCTCACCCTAACAGCCTCTTTCCCCTCACTTCTGCCCCTGGACACGCTATACCGAAGCTGAGTTCTTGGAAAAAATAACAGAGTTCACATGAGCTCTAACATCTACGACGGGATCTGTTTTCCTTTATCTGATTCCTTGCAATTTCTCTTTTCCCCTGGTCACCTTTGCCAGAAACTAGTATCCTCACTGCCTTCCCACCCCTCACTTTCTCCCTAGGCCACAGCCCCCCTCCATATACCTTATACACAATGCCCTAAGATGTTACCTGGAACCCTAGCTCTGGGAAGCAGACTCTCAGCAAAGCTGACCGTGCACTCATATACACACTCATACACACGTGGCCTTCGAGGTTCATAGCGAGTTCAATGATAAGGCCTTTCCTTTGTTCTGTGTACCCTTATTAAAGTGTCTGATGATAGGCAACAGAGAAGATACCTGGGCCACCACCTTCCAACAGAATTGCATTCCACTGTTTCAATCTCTGGCCCTTGTTCACCAGACCCTTTCCACGAACAGCCACATTTCCCTTGTAAAATTGCCAGACCCACAGTCAATAGGCCCCTCATCTTCCTTCTCCGTCCTCCCCAACCCCCACCCCACAGGAAGAACGTCACCCCCTGACACAACCCCAACATACGACTTAGCCCCCTCTATGAATCTCCACAGACTGGTAATTCCCACGCGGTGAACTGACACTCGTACATGCAGCTGAAGTGTTTGTCCTGAGGACCTGCCCAAACAATACACGCACGCATGCAGCTGATGCTTTTTATTTTTCCTTTGCAGTGAATTCAGGGTTACTGGTGTCTCACTGTCGATCCACTTCAGCACCAGACCACTCTTCACTACTTTCCCGTCCAAGAGAACTATGCTGGCCATTGGTCTTCACGTGAAGCAGCTTCTTCGGTTTTCTGTTTTAGGTGAAGGGGGGCACGCCATCGTTAAGTGTCTCAAAAGCTGGGGGGATCGGGTTCCTTTCAAAACAGAGAGACAGAGATATGTACACTTACCCTCCCCGGAAACTCTAAAGACAGCTTGATTCTTTCAAGTCAGTTCCCAGGGGGGTGTGTCTGTGAACGTTTACATGCCCTAGAAGCACAGAGTAAAAAACAGGTATCCCAGTCTTCAGCATAGAACTATTTACAATAGCTAGGACGTGGAAGCAGCCTACGTGTCCATCAGCAGATGAAGGGATAAGGAAGTTGGAGTACACATACACAGCGGTGTCTTACACAGCACTAACATGGAACGCGTCCATGTCAGTTCTAATGAGATGGAATGAACGTGGAGCCTACTATACCGCGTGAAGTAAGTCAGAAAGAGAAAGACAAACACTGTCCGTTCACACAAATATATGGAGTTGAGGACCTTGTACGTGGTGCTGAACATCCAACATGCAGGGCAGCAAAGAAGTAACAGACATATAAAGAACAGACTTTGGCCTCAGTGGGAGGTGGTGACGGTGGGTCAATGTGAGAGAGTAGCCCCAAAACGTTTACATTAGCTTATGCACAACAGATGATCAGTGCGAGTTTGACGCGTGCAGCAAGGCAACCAAAGTCATGTTGGGGGCAACCCAGACAGCCAGGCAGGGGAGGTCGGTGGGTGGCGGGTTCGGCATTTGGGGGGACACGTGTATCCCTATCGGTGATTCATGTTGGCCCATGTACAGCAAAACCTGTCACGGTATTGTAAAGTCATAATCCTCCAGTTAAAATAAATAAAAGAGGATTCTCCATAATCCTGCAGAGTGGTCAGTATGCTCAGAATGAGGGTGGCAGGAAAAAGATGCAAACGCAAATTAAAAACCAAAACGAGTGTGGTGATCAGAATCGAATCAAATGATGGGTCACTGGGGGAACCGCCTTGCACAAAGGAGACTCACAGGCCTTTTTGGAAATGGGACTTCATGAGGAAGAGCAGGTGGGTCCCAATTTAAGAGCAGCCTGAGGCTGGACTTGTTGGCCATGGAATGACGGTTCAGCCATGTGCAGCTGCCTCAGATATAAACTGCAGTGGCTTTGGCCTGTCCAGGCCACTTCATCCACCTCAAGCTTCTCTACTTAGAACCTGTTCTTCACCCCAGTTCTCTACCCTTGCTGTCCCTTGCTGATTCCCTCATGCCCTGGTGTCACTCTGTACTCCACGGAGTCTCACTGTCTTCACAAGTGGAATAAATGACCCAAGTTTTTGACAACACTTATGCCAGTGCTCGGCCCCTGGGCGCCTCACCTCTCGTCCTCCTGGTACCTTTTGTGGTGCAGCCTTCCTCCTCACATAGTACTGCAAAGGATTGGGCCACAGATCCCTTATGATGATCTGCCAGGGAAATGAGCAAGGTCAGCACAGGCCTGGCCAGACCATGAGCCCTCCCGTGCACGGCCAACAACTCCGACATAAGTCACCAGTTCTGGCCCAGTGGCCACGTGGGACCCCACCTCAGCAATCCAGTCAGATCCTGTGAAATTGTGGTCAAAGAACCAGTTGAAGAAGTTAACGCTGCTGTCGTGGTGCCTGCGCCTGTATGCCTTCCATTCAAAGCCCTGGTGCCACTGAACTGGAGTGGAACGAGATGCGTGGTATCCTGCAGGAAAAGCAGTTTGGGAGAAAGACCTAAATCACTTTTCGATTCAACCTAGACTTTTCTGCCCCCAACCACCGGGCCACCGCCCGCCACCCCTACCCACCCCCACCCCCACCCAAGATCCAGGGAGCAGCTTCTCACCAGTGACCTTCATCAGGTACTCCTTGACAATCACTTCATTCTGGAAATACCTATTCCTCCGAAAGGACAATGTGATCTTGCAGTGACGAGTGGGATGCCTGAATTCCTCCACCTGCCAGGACAAAGTGTGCGGGGTGGGGTGGGTGTGAAACCTCTTTACAGAAGAGCTGTCCTTTCCTGTGTTAGGGATAGACCATGCCCTCTCCCCTCCCCAGTCACCTCCCCTCCACAATCATCAGTGTCCCCTGCCTGACCTCCAAGTTGGTCATGAAGTGAAGCATGTCTGCATCTTGCTTGCTCATCAAAACTGACATTTGGGGGTGGTTCATAAACTGCTTTAGGTCAAGGAGCCTCTAGATGCTAGAGGTAAAAGTGCTGGAAGAACAAAGCTAGCCTAAAGAGTAGAATGGCCATCCCTGTTTGACTTCAACTTGCTACTGGTTAACTCGTCACATTTCGGTTCACGCGGGGCTATATGAATGCCGCACAAGGTCCAAGGCTGTGCCCATGAATGCCCTACCACGAGGAGGTTCTCTTCCTAACCGGATAAGCTTCATCTCAGCCCCTTGAAAGTTAGCTTACTTCGGGAAAACAAGCACTCCTAGCTAGAACCCGTAGGACCACTTACACTTCCCCACCCCTCCCCCATTCCAGACAAGCCTTCTCTCCGAAGAGACCCTGGTGCTAATGACAATTCTGATAGGGACCTCTCAAAGTATAGCCCAACTATCAATTTGGGCTAGCCAGAACAGCAAGGACATCACACCTACGATCAGGAACAGATATGCAGGACGGTAACCAATACCCACCATCCAGAAAAGTAAATACGGTACCAGAACTGCCAGATCTGTAAACTGTTCCTGCCATAGCCCGGCTTAAACAAACAAACAAACACAAAACTCACAAGCACCACACCAAGGGATACAACTTCGACCCAGAAGCCACGGATGCCCTGGATGATGGCGCTTCTGTGCTCTAGATGCACCTTCCGCCGCTGACTGGTCTTATGTTTCAGGCGAGCATGCGCCCTTTCGGCTTTCTTATTCACGGGCTCCAGCTCCAGCTGCAGGGCCGCCAGCGCCTCCAGTGCAGGCCGGTCACTCAGGGCTCCGGGCCTTGGATGGTCGTGGACATGCTCCTCCGAGGACACCTGCTCCTGCTCCTCGTATGCCACCACCTCCACCTCCTCCATGACGTCCAACACCAGCAGCTGGAACTCCTGCCCGAGTCCCGCCACCTCTCCCTCCTCCACAGCCGCACCTTCCTCCACTGCCTCCACCCAGAAGAGGGCGGCCTCCTCGCCTGGCGCACCACCTGCGGCCTGCATCGCCTCTGCCGCCCACACCGGACTGGAAGGCCCCAGGGCCCCTCCCTCATGAAGACCCGGGCTCACAACTAAGATCCAGGATCCCGGAGTGCTGCCGCCTTCCTCTGGCCCCGTCTCACTCTCCATGGTATTCTCGCCGAAGCCCGGAACTGCAAACAAGCTGGACGCTAGAGCACGGCAGACGGCCCTCACGGGCCGCCCGCCGGCCGCAGTCTACGTGGTCCTACTCCCGACGGGTTACTGGGCAAGAGCCAGGGAACGGCGAAAGGGAGAGACGCATGCGCAGAACCCTCTGCCACCAGGCCCGCCTACTATGGCGACGGGAAGGGGCTGAACTCTCCACCCTGACCTCCTGACCTCATCCCAGAACCAATCAAATGGAGTCTAAAGCGGTTCGCTCCTTGGACACGCCCCTTGGAATCCTGGGCCCTCTGCCAGCCTGTGACAGGCGGCTAATGTCGGCCCAGCGCAAAGAGGGCGTGTCCTGGCAAGCCTTTTGCCTGCCTAGCAGTGCAGCCGCGCCCGAGCAGCGACTGGGAGAGCCAGGGCCACCTGAAGCTGCAACAGTCCTCAAGCTTGAAGTTGCCCCTGGGGCAGCCCGCTCGTGTGCTCAGGGACCCACTCAGGAAGACAGGTTTCCTGGGTACCTCAGGGACAGAGTTGCTCTCCTCCGATCCAAACCGCAAGCCACGGGGTGGGGGTCGGGGGAGTAGGAGGGAGGCGGGCAGGGTAGGGGGTTTGGGGGAGGAGTGCGCGGTGGAGGGGGATGGGGAAGCGGGGCGGGGGCCCGGGTGGGGGCGGGCTTACGCCGACCTCACCCATGTGCACCTGCTGCAGAGTCACGGCTAAACTTGTGCCTTAGGCTTGAGCAGTTGTCAGGAATGCAGCCCTCCTCTGAGGAAGAGGCAGAGCACTTTCCTCGGCTAGCTGTCCAAGCCCCACGATGCAGCCCCAAGCCCAACCAGCCTGGAGCCCCTGGCCTACGGTCTGTCAGCCCTCGGCCTTTCCCCCGGCCCGTGGCTTAGGGCAGGCGCCCACGTAGCTAAGGATGTGCGCCTGCAGATACACTTGCCAGAGGCACAGAGCTATTCCTGCAAGTGTTTCAAGTGGACCAAAGTGCTCCTCCTGACCATTAGTTACTCCTACGTCCGGGCCGCCTAGCTCAGGTGGGCACACTCAGGTTAAGTGCCTGGACAGTTTCCACTGCTCACGCTCTTTCTCCTAGGACGTCTGCTGTTTCACACTGAGCACCTACCTCCCTTAGTCCTGACACACGCACAGACCCACCACACCCCACCTCCCTCCCCACACACACACACAAACATGTGACACAAGTACACACATGCGTGCAACACACAGAGCCACAATGCCAACAGGTGTTTCAGAGACTGAAGAACCAGTGGATCGCATGAAATGCATAGATGTCTTTATTTCTAACGGGAAAATGTTCATTCTGATCTTCAGATGTGAAATATAGAGAAGTCCATCTTCCATGAGGGAGAATCATGCCTAGATTTGGATACAGGAAGTATAGAGAACTCCTTATTTCATGGTGGACAGTCCTTGATTTATGCATGAGAAATACAAGGAGTTAAGTATTTCACGAAGAAACAGTGGTGCCCAGAATTTCATTTATGAAATAGAGATAATTCCAATTCCATATTGGTTCGCCAGATCTTAATTTCACACTTCATGTCAGTAAACTTTCATTGAGATCTTCATATACGAAATGTATACAATTTCAGGATTCAAGAAGGGAATTGTAGGCTCAACTTTTCATATGTAAAATATATAGAATTCCCCACTCATGTAGGAAAACGTGTGCACAGATATACGTCTGGGAGACACAAGATTCCACATATGATGAAGAAAATGATGCAAGTCGATTTTCATACATGAAATACCGATTTCCTATTTCAGGTAGAAACCTCTGCACCCATGTTCTCACATGTGAAAGAAGGACAATTGCATATTTTATGCAGAAAAATCATCTTTCTGGTTTTCATCTGCATGAATCAGGGAATGCAGAGCAAGTGCTCTGGAGCAATCCCGAAGAATAGCGTAGGCAGGGATGTGGGAGCGGCTCCAGGATAGCTGGGACCCCTGTGTACTTATGGCTTATTAATGTTGATGCATGGCAGAAGCCATTACAATATTGTATCATAATTAACCCCCAGTTGAATTTAATAAAAAGAAAAAGTGAAAGAAGAAAGGGACTCGACTGCTCTGTGGTGGCCTAAATGGGAAGGAAATCCAAAATTGACGGGATACACGTACAGCTAAAACTTGATTCACGCACAGCAGAAACCAAAGAAACACTGTAACGTGACTATGGCCCCAAAATAATGGTTGGAAGTACATCACATGTCCAGTATAATTCCGGCAGTGAAAAAATAAATGGTAGCCCCGTTTGCAGTACATGTTCTTGAGGAGAGTATGCTGAGTTAAATACTTGAGTTCGAGGAAGATGAAGGCTTTTACATCACACGACATTGTCACGTTGAAAGCCCTGCGTTATAGAAAGAGAGTAGGATGTGGTCATCGGGCCAGTGGAAATGGCCCCCGATGGTCCACGTTACCATCTTTTAGTCACAGGTTGACTCAGCTCATCCAGGAAGACACTGTAAAAGAGGCAGGATGGAAAACGGAGCTGCAGGCCTCAGCCCAAGACCATTAGGGAAGTTCGCAAACCCAACACCACCAACAGAAAGCCTCTCAGCTGAATGCACTGAGAGAGATAT
The DNA here is from genome assembly GCF_002263795.3 of Bos taurus. Classification (NCBI taxonomy): domain Eukaryota; kingdom Metazoa; phylum Chordata; class Mammalia; order Artiodactyla; family Bovidae; genus Bos; species Bos taurus. The sequence goes on from NC_082638.1 coordinate 22,301,274, forward strand.
CAAAGCCTTCCCACAGGGCCTTCCAGGCCCTTGGGCCTTGGGCTGGGTAATGAACTGTGGTGCTTGGACAAGCGTGAGGAAAGGCTGTGTCTTGCAGAGTCCCGGAGGCCTTGCTGGAGCCACTCAGCGGCCTGGCCCAGGTTTCAAAGCAACGGCCACCGTGTCCCATGCCCACCTCCATGTCCGAATGGTTGTGGCAATGTCCATGGGCCACAGTCTACAGGACCGAGCTCCCCATTTGGGTAGACGGAGGAGGCTGAGGGTCAGCTGCGTGCTGGGTACCTGGCTCCCTCATGGCAGGTGGCCGGGCAGTGTGTGGGGGCCTTGGTAAGAGGAGGGCACAGAGAACTGAGACCTGCCTCTTCCAGCTGGGACTACCAGGCTATACGGGGACCCCCTTCTCGCAACCAGGACCTTGGAGGGTGAAAGTCAATCTGGGGAATCTCCTTTCAGGGGATAGGGAATCATACTTGTTTCCCTTGAGGATTGCAGGACACAGTTAGCTGGCCACCAGCTCACCTCAAGAACACAAGATGTGACAGCAAGAAGTTTGCACCGGCTAATCACACCCTTCCCTCACGTTTCCTCTATGTGGCCTTTGCTGAAAGCCTTGACGGAGTTTGCCATTTCTCTTTCCACTGGCTTAGGCTTTTATTCTTTTCTAATACAAGCATTTAAAATTATAAGCACGTCTAGATCTGCATCTCACGAATTCTGATACGCTGTGTTTTTACTCTCACTCGTTTAAAGTATTTTCTGCTCGCTCTTTGTTATCCTGTACGTTTTTTAAAAAGTTTAGTTTAATTGGAGGTGAGTTACTTGACATTATTGTGGTGCTTTTTGCCGTACGTTCACACGAATCAGCCGTGTACATGCATTCCCCGTCCTGATTCCCACTCCCCATCCCATCCCTCTGGGTCATCCCAGTGCACCAGCCCTGAGCTCCCTGTCTCGTGCATCGAACCTGGCCTGGCGATGTATTTCGTATGTGATAATATACATGTTTCAATGCTATTCTCTCAAACCATCGCACCCTTGCCTTCTCCTACAGAGTCCCGAAATCTGTTCTTTACATCTGTGTCTCTTTTGCTGTCTCGCATATAGGGTCACTGTTAATTCCATCTGTCTCAATTCCATATATATGCGTGGGTTTTTCCTTCTGACTGACTTTTCTCTGCATAAGAGGCTCCACTTGCGTCCAGCTCATTAGAACTGATTCAAATGCATTCTTTTTAAGAGCTGAGTAATATTCTACTGTCTATATCTACCCCGGCTTGCGTCTCCAGTTCGTCTGCCCATGGACATCTAGGCTGCTTCCACGTCCTATCTGTTGTAAAGAGAGCCGCGACGAACACTGGGGCACGAGAGTCTTTTAATTCTGGTTTCTTCGGTGTGTATGCCCAGCAGAGGGATTGCTGGGTTGTATGGCAGTTCTAATTCCAGGTTTTTGAGCAGTCTGTACGTTGTTCCCATAGTGGCTGTGCTAGTTTGAAATTCACACAGACAGTGTGAGAGGGTTTCTTTTTTTCTCTGCCCCCTCTCAAACGTTTATTGTCTGTAGATTTTGGACAGCAGCCATTCTGACCGGCCTGAGATGGTACCTCGTTGTGGTTTCGATTTGCGTTTCCCTGATAGTAAGGGATGTTGCGCATCTTTTCATGTGTTTGATAGCCATCTGTATTTCTTTTTTGGAGAAATGTCTGTTTACTTCTTTGGCCCATGATTATTATTATTTTTTTATTTTGGCCTGGGTCGCCTACTTTTCTGGAATTGAGTGCAGGAGTTGCTTGTATATTTTTTAGATTAATTCTTTACAAGTTGCTTCATTTGCTATTATTTGCCCCCATTCTGAATTCTGTCTTTTCACTTTGCTTGTAGTTTCCTTCGTTGAGCATAAGCTTTTAAGTTTAAGTAGGTCCCATTTGTTTTAGTTTTGCTTTTATTCCCATTATTCTGGGAGGTTCGCCAGAGAGGATCCTACTGTGCTTTACACCAGAGAGTGTTTTGCCTAAATTTTCCTCCAGCAGTGTAATCGTTTGCGGTCTCATGTTTAGATCTTCGATCCATTTTGAGTTTATATTTTGTGTGCGGTGTTAGCAAGTGTTGTAGTTTCATTCTTTTATGCGTGGTTGCCCAGTTTTCCCAGCGCCCTTTGCTGAAGAGATTGTCTTTTCTGCATTGTACATCCTCGTCTGCTTTGTCAAAGATAAGGTGTCCGTAGGTGCGGATATGTATCTCTGGGCTTTCTCTTTTGTTCCATTGACTTATGTTTCTGTCTTTGTGCCAGTACCATACTGCATTGATGACGGTGGCTTTGTAGTATAGCTTGAAGTTAGGCAGGCTGATTCCTGCAGTTTCATTCTTCTTTGATAGATTTTAGTCCACTATTTACTATTGCAGGAGGGCCAAATGCCCAGCATGAACTGACACCAACACCAATGTGTACACAAGGAACTGGGGTTTTAAAGGGAGAATTTGGGAATAGGCAAGGGGAATCATGGGAAGTCTATAGAGTCAGAAAATGACAGTTTGACAGAACGTGCGCAGGGGGTGTCGGTCCATGCGGAATATCTGGGTTTGCTAACCCTGTTACCTCTTAAAGGCAGGCTTTCTGCCCTCCCGTAGAGACTGGGCAACGGGCCCTATCCTTAAGTGTTGAGTGGAGCACATAGTCACTTCTATTGGCAGCCTTGAGTTTTCGTAGGTGGGGACTTTAAAGGGGTGGGGGTCATCCAAGGCATGCAGCCTTGAGCTGTTGCAAACTTAAAGACCCAGGTGCAGGCCTTACTGAGAAAGGGCTCCGTGGAGCCTTGCTCAAATTTGGCTAAGGTGAGAGTCGTTTTCCCTTGAAAGCAGAGAAACTCGAAGAGTGTGGATTGGGCCCTGCTCCCACCGCCGCTTGGAGCTGGGACAGCCTTCCCCAGGCGGTGGGGAGACCAAGCACATTTGCTTTTTCAGGTGTCCAGCAGAACGAGATCACACAGAAGCCATCAACCTCCACCATCACCCTGGTGACCAACACGGATTCGTCGCCCCTGGTCCCCAGCTCAGGACCCACGAGCACCCTTGCATCTTCGGTCAGCGCGCCCATCGCCACCGCTTCAGCTGATGTCGCTGCAGGCACCGCCGAGTACGCTAGCAGAGTGAGTGCCCGTGGTTGGATTGGGGAAGCCCAGCTTTGGGTCTTTCCAGGAATTAAAGGGGACCAGGAAGTGGTGGAATCCCTCCCCAACTCGCCTGTTCTCTTGGCCTGGTCCTTGTTAGGGATGTGGTGGCCAGGCTTGCCTGCTCTGTGTTCACTTGTGGGCACACTCTCCATTTAGGTTCTGTCTTCTGTCTTTTAAAATTTATTTTATTGAAGTATAGGTGATGTAGAAGGGTGTATTAATTTCGACGGTACAAGACAATGATTCAGTTATATACACGCATACTTTTTCATATTCCTTTCCATTATGGCTTACCACAGGATATTGATTGTCGTTCCCTGTGCTACACAGGAGGACCTTGTTGTTTATTTTACGTATAAGAGTTTGCACCTGGTAATCCCAGATTCCCAAAGCGTCCCGTCCACCACCCCAGCCCTCCTCTCTACTTCTCTCTTAATTTGCCGAGTGCTTTCATGCTCACTGTCTAATCCGGGCAAGTAAAGCTTGCTGTCGGATGAGGGTGCTCTGGAGTGATGTGCAGGTTCATGTCTGGAGAACCCGGGGAGTGAAAATCACCACCAGAATTGCAGCTCTCTGGGGAGTCCCTTCTGCTCCCTGCTGGGGCCTAGAACAGGAGTTGCTAGACAGCTGTAGAATGAAAGCGGGTTTTTGAGTGAACACCTAATGTCTTTTGAGAGAAAGCCTAATGTCTCATTGGGCTTCATATCAGTAACACTTTTGTTTAGTGTGGACAATTTGTAAGGTCTTTATTGAATTTGTTGTAATATTGCTGTACTTTCCTTCTTTCAAAACGTTTTGGTGTCGTTGACTACAAGGCTTGGGGAATCTTATCTCCCTGAGTAGGGAATCAAAACCGTACCCCCCACATTGGAAGGCTAGGTCTCAACCAGTGGGGTTTCAGGGACGTCCTCACACCCATGTTACAGATGAGCACACTGAGATCTGGCCAGGTCAAACAGGTTGTCCGGGGTCACATAATCCGTGAATGTCTAATTGGCATTTGAATGGTAGCAGCCAGGATCTAGAATCCCCGCTTGACCTGCCTTAGAGCTCGCTTGTGAATTCACACCAGGCCGGCTGACCACGGCTGTCCGCTGTCCCCAGACTGATTGTTCTTACATGTGGCTTTTTAAAGCAACCCTGCTCAAGAGTGAGTGTGGCTAAAGAGGAAACATCCAGGTCTTGGGGTTAGGGCTCTTAGTTAGTACTTCTGTCCCCCCATTTTGCATAAAAGACCAGGTTTTATCCAGTCTCAGAGTTTCAGAACATTCAGGGTTCCCCTTTCAGGTGTGGTCTCATGCTCAAGGTTTTTGACTTACCTGTTCATCACCTTGAACAAGGATTGACTTCCTGTTTTCATTGACAGTGACTTCATACCTCAAGCGTGAAAATCACTTTATGTATGAAATAGAAAATTCCATATTTTGTGTAGGAAAATCGAGGCCAATTCTTTCAGTTGTTACATATACAGTGTTCTGTAACTCATAACGCAAGTCAGCACACAGATTTTCAAATGAGAAAGATGAAAAATTCCGTATTTCGTGTTACCTTGTTTATGCCCAATTCAATGTGAAATACCAGAATTTCATATTTCGCGGGGAAAAGCTCCGTGCCTGGAGTTTCAAATGCCGACATAGAGAAACCCATATTCAAGGCAGGAAAATCGGTGCCCGGATGTTCATTCATTAAATACAGAGAACTGCATGTTTCATGTAGTAAAATCACGACCCAGATTCTCCTACATGAAATACAAACAGTTCATTAGCTCATGGACTAAGTCTCTGCCACGATTTTCTTACAGAGGAAAGATAAAGACATGTAAGGAAATCCGTACTCAACAGAGGAAAAATCAGTGCCCCGGATTACATACGTAAAGTCATCAAAATTCCGTATTTTGTGTGCTAAAATCAGTGGCCTGATGTTCCTAAGTTTAATACACGACATTCCAGATTTCATGTGCAAAAGTCAACACCCAGGTTTTCATACGGGAAATACACAGAATTCCAAATTTCATGCCGGCAAATAACACGTGCACCCATGATTCATATAACATATAGAGAATTCCATTTCCCTTTTGGGAAGTTTGTGGTGAGATTTTCACAGGTGAAACAGAGAGAATGCCACATTTCTTGGCAGAAAACTTAATGCATGTATTCTTTCGGGAAATAACGAGTTCCGCGCTTCACGTAAAAGACTGTTGCCCACGTGTCCAAATGTGACACAAACCTGGACTTCTCTGTGTAGAGAGAGATTTAGAGACGAAACATCTCTCAATCCGGAGATGCTAAGAACAGTGTCCCGCTAAGAGCCATGACTCACCAGTGCCAGAGGAATTGAAGTCTGCCCATTTATTGTACAGAGGCGCTTTCAAAGTAGCTCTGTTCTCATCCAGCCCCCAGGTGAGAACACACGCCAGCCTACCCCATCAGCCCAGGCCTGTGGGACTGGGACAGGTGAGAGGATCAACCTAGGACACCCTTTTAAGGAGTGATGTTTCAAACTGGCAAAGGCTGCACGTAGCAGCGCTAAGTGCTGCTACAGTTCCCAAACCTTAGAGAAAAGGGCAAGCTGTGTTCATATGGCTGGTCATGTCGGGGAAAGAATGCTCCTTCACCTGAGGACAGAAAACCCTTTGTGGCCGGGTGTCCTAAGGGCTGTGCGTAGCCCCTCTTCTGTGCCGGGGAGTCTGGCCCACTCTGGCTCTGCTCCTTAGCATCCTCCCTGACTTGCCTCAGGTGCTTTTGGCCTGCCTCTCCTTTCTCCTCAGGGATCCGTGTTTACACTTACATGCCTGTTTACATGTACAGCTTGCTCCGTGGGTGAGATCCCTGGGCTTTCTTCCAGGGCTTTTCTCCAGTGTTTCTGCCGCCCCAAGATCGTCGTACTTTACACAAGCTCTTTCATGTTTTCAGTGTGCATTCTTCCATCACCCAGCCAGGCCAGTTCAGAGAGTTCACACACACATTTTGCCCAGCACACATGTGTTTGCACGCGTGTGCACTCACACACACACACTCATACACACACTCACACACCAACAATTCTGAAAAGCAACTTGCACACATGCGGAACTTTTGTTTACTGATCCAGGATAATGGACTTTGGTAACCACCACTCTTTTTTTTTTTTTTGCCCCGGTTGATGTTTTCACTCGGTAATTGATCAAGTCAGTGTCCTCTTCTACTTCTATGGTATATCGTGGAAGGTGAATGGGAATGGCTCATGAGTGGGACTGATATCCAAAGAGGTTGGCAGGGTTGGAAGTCCTCACTGTGGACAGCGGAGTGACCTGTGCCTGTGTTCTCTACTCCTGTTGCCTTGGACTGGTTCACCGTGCCAGTCGGGTTGGTGTGATTCCATTCCCTGGGCTTTCCTTCCAGAAACGACACAGAAATAGCAAGGGACTTTGAACTTGAAATTGATCTCGCACCGCCTTTTCCCTAGGCTATAGAAGGTCAGTGAGCACAAGAACTCTTTCACAACTTTCTCTGTACAGAAAGGCAAGCCCCAATTCCTATCACCTGGGGGATGATTTACTGACAATCATGAAGAAATTCTGCATGGGCAATGCCAGTTGAATGATCAACACAAGGACACATGGGTAGGGGTAAACGTTAGTGTATTTCAACCGTGCGGTGCTGTTTATAGAACACTTAACAAGTCAACCCCAAACCGTTCCTGACAGAGAAAAAAGAAAACATTTCCTGACATATGCATTCCTGCAACATCTTTGCCCTCTGTGATCCTAATCAATATTCTCCCTGCAATGAGTGATATTCCTGCACGTCAGGCATTACTGTAAGTGTGTGGGTATTCTTGTTTCCACATGTGGGTCACTGTTAACTATTCCTGTGATAAAGCATTTCTTGATGTGCACAAATATCATGGAAGTCTTTCAAAAAGTCACAATTCAAGATGTTGGAAGCATTTGATCCAGGAAGGAAAGAATAGGTCCACTTCACATGCAGTCTAACAAAGATACGCAAACTTAACCAAAGAAGGAGTAAATACGAGCAACACCACGCATGTAGGTTGAATAGGGACGTGCAAGAACTCAGACAGATATGGCAGCAGAGCTGTGCATAATGGCACAAGCATGGGTGCAACATGAAAGAGGACAGGAGGCATAGGCAGACCCACAGGAAGAAACATCAACTCACATTCATGGGCAAACACAATGGAGACACCCAGTCTTCATTGTAAACAGAGGAAAACATGAACACATCCAGGGCACAGGAAGCAAATGCAGCTCAGGCTGGTTGAGCCAGAATGCGCGTGAATTCATCACTAAACCGGCGAGTCTCACACGCATCGATATTCGGCGGAAGAAAACCTTACACGACACATCCAAGTGTGCAGTCAACTCTAAGAGCACCTAGCCTTTAGGGCCCAAGTGAAAGCCCTAGAGAGCCTGGGACACAAGTCACGGCAAGTCTCCAGAGGATGACCATCCAGTCAACGAAGACTATCTCTGCACTCCACTCGAGGACAGGTTAGAGCTAATGCCAACCCTGGTCCTGAAGCACTGGCAGGAAATATTAGGCACTGGGGGACCCTGTCCTAAACTTTTCTTGTCTTTAACTTCTTTGCAATGCCTTACGGAAACTTCTGAATGTGGGTAAATGCCATGCAGTCCCTAGAATGAGCCCAGTCTAAGGTCCCGAAAACCATGCCCCAGTATGCCATCTCACACCCGCTGTCGAGTTATCACACCATAGTTTCTGCTTTGTTTTGTTTTGAACTAGGACTGGGAAAGACAGGTACCAGCCTGCCGGAGCCCCACGGATTCTTGGACGTTGACAGATTCAGAAAGTAAGAAGACATGTTTCCAGTGTCTCCTGGGCTGCTTGTTCAGAAAGCACCCAGAGACGGCCAAGCCTTGCCTTCTAGCGCTGTAGATGCGTCTCTGGAGAAGGGGCAAAGCTGGGGTGTACATGGTCAAATGCAAAAGCTGGCCCCGGGCAGGAGATCTCATGCAGGGCACCGTGAAGAGGACATCCATAAAACCTGTGAACTTTACCCTTTGCCCTCAAAAGAGATGCTGCTTCAGGGAGAAAAGTTGTAGAGTGAGAACTTCATGCGAGACAGAACTTCATGTGGGACATCACCCTCAGGCATGCCCACGGTGGAGCCCTTCTATCTGGGATGAGAGGACAACAGTGGGGGGACAGACGCTGAACTCTGCCTACTCCATTTGTGCCAGTCTGTCTTTTGCTCAATCCAGAGGTGGACGCGATTCCAGAAAGCAGTCATCTACTTCAGAAGGACCACCCTAAGTGCCGACCAGTCCCTCAGTGAGCTCCATGTGCTCCAGCTGTTCCCACTGGCCCTTGGCCCACACAGTAGTGGCAAAGCCCTAGATGAAGGACAGCTCCTTTGTGGTTGAAAACATTCTGTGCTGAGCCATTCCACAAGGAAGAGAAACTGTCACCAGAGGGCTGGTGAGAAAAAATGCTTTTTCTACAGCTTGGCCTGACAGAGGGCCTTGGGCAAAGACCTTAAGCCTTCCTGGAAAAAGGGATATTGACCCCTGAGCTGCAGCAGCAGCAGCAGCAGCAGCAGCAGCATGGGACACAGACCACATGGCTGCATAGGCTCACCCTAACAGCCTCTTTCCCCTCACTTCTGCCCCTGGACACGCTATACCGAAGCTGAGTTCTTGGAAAAAATAACAGAGTTCACATGAGCTCTAACATCTACGACGGGATCTGTTTTCCTTTATCTGATTCCTTGCAATTTCTCTTTTCCCCTGGTCACCTTTGCCAGAAACTAGTATCCTCACTGCCTTCCCACCCCTCACTTTCTCCCTAGGCCACAGCCCCCCTCCATATACCTTATACACAATGCCCTAAGATGTTACCTGGAACCCTAGCTCTGGGAAGCAGACTCTCAGCAAAGCTGACCGTGCACTCATATACACACTCATACACATGTGGCCTTCGAGGTTCATAGCGAGTTCAATGATAAGGCTTTTCCTTTGTTCTGTACCCTTATTAAAGTGTCTGATGATAGGCAACAGAGAAGATACCTGGGCCACCACCTTCCAACAGAATTGCATTCCACTGTTTCAATCTCTGGCCCTTGTTCACCAGACCCTTTCCACGAACAGCCACATTTCCCTTGTAAAATTGCCAGACCCACAGTCAATAGGCCCCTCATCTTCCTTCTCCGTCCTCCCCAACCCCCACCCCACAGGAAGAACGTCACCCCCTGACACAACCCCAACATACGACTTAGCCCCCTCTATGAATCTCCACAGACTGGTAATTCCCACGCGGTGAACTGACACTCATACATGCAGCTGAAGTGTTTGTCCTGAGGACCTGCCCAAACAATACACGCACACATGCAGCTGATGCTTTTTATTTTTCCTTTGCAATGAATTCAGGGTTACTGGTGTCTCACTGTGATCCACTTCAGCACCAGACCACTCTTCACTACTTTCCCGTCCAAGAGAACTATGCTGGCCATTGGTCTTCACGTGAAGCAACTTCTTCGGTTTTCTGTTTTAGGTGAAGGGGGGCACGCCATCGTTAAGTGTCTCAAAAGCTGGGGGGATCGGGTTCCTTTCAAAACAGAGAGACAGAGATATGTACACTTACCCTCCCCGGAAACTCTAAAGACAGCTTGATTCTTTCAAGTCAGTTCCCAGGGGGGTGTGTCTGTGAACGTTTACATGCCCTAGAAGCACAGAGTAAAAAACAGGTATCCCAGTCTTCAGCGTAGAACTATTTACAATAGCTAGGACGTGGAAGCAGCCTACGTGTCCATCAGCAGATGAAGGGATAAGGAAGTTGGAGTACACATACACAGCGGTGTCTTACACAGCACTAACATGGAACGCGTCCATGTCAGTTCTAATGAGATGGAATGAACGTGGAGCCTACTATACCGCGTGAAGTAAGTCAGAAAGAGAAAGACAAACACTGTCCGTTCACACAAATATATGGAGTTGAGGACCTTGTACGTGGTGCTGAACATCCAACATGCAGGGCAGCAAAGAAGTAACAGACATATAAAGAACAGACTTTGGCCTCAGTGGGAGGTGGTGACGGTGGGTCAATGTGAGAGAGTAGCCCCAAAACGTTTACATTAGCTTATGCACAACAGATGACCAGTGCGAGTTTGACGCGTGCAGCAAGGCAACCAAAGTCATGTTGTGGGGCAACCCAGACAGCCAGGCAGGGGAGGTCGGTGGGTGGCGGGTTCGGCATTTGGGGGACACGTGTATCCCTATCGGTGATTCATGTTGGCCCATGTACAGCAAAACCTGTCACGGTATTGTAAAGTCATAATCCTCCAGTTAAAATAAATAAAAGAGGATTCTCCATAATCCTGCAGAGTGGTCAGTATGCTCAGAATGAGGGTGGCAGGAAAAAGATGCAAACGCACAGTTGCCAGGGTACAGGGCTGAGAACAGCACACATACACTCTCACACAAACACACAAACCAGTTGCACCGTCGCCAGGGCACAGGGTTCAGATGGCACACACACACACACACACACACTGGTTTCTCTGTCGCCAGATCAAAGGGCTTAAAACAGCTCTCACACACATACACACAGACACACAAACCTGTGCACAGTCGCCAGGCACAGGGCTGAGAACAGCACACACACACAGACAAACAGACACATACACAAACTGGTTGCACACTCGCCAGGGCACAAGTCTCAGAATGGCACACACACCTACACACATACACACACAAATCATTGCACAGTTGGCGTGGCACAGGGCTGAGAATAACACACACACACACACACACACAAACTGATTGCATATTTGCCAGGGCACATGGATGAGAATGGCACACACACACACAAAAACTGGTTGCACAGTCTCCAGGACACAGGGCTGAGAACAGAACACACACACACAACCACACAAACTCGTTGCACAGTCGCCTGGCGACAGGGCTGAGAACAGCACACACACACACACACACACACAAACTGGTTGCACAGTCTCCTGGGCACAGGACTGAGTTCAGCACTCCCACACATACAGACACACATACACACTGGTTTCACAGTCACCAGGGCACAGGGCTGAGA